>NC_083587.1:56549737-56827237 GCF_027579695.1 Neoarius graeffei
AGGCTTACTCTAAATCAATGTATTGTTGTAGTGTGGTTATAGGAAATTATTATACATACAGGACATTTTCTCTGTGGAATAAAAACATGTTGATATTCTATTCCCTTCTAGCGGGTTTCATTCATTTGGTTCGATAGCATGCAATATTGTTAGCATATCGCTTATCCTACGTGTATTACGCCACTCTACCCAATGGAGAATGAGCGTTGAATAAGGTTTACGATATTGCATGGTTGTCAAGACATGATATCACATGTCGGAGACATAAATCTTCTGTGCTAGTGAGTGACTGTGACAAATTGTAAACAAACATGGCCGCCAGGTTTGCTTCATTAAAAACGGAAGATTTTGAGAGAATTTTGGCTGCCAGTTCGCTCCGTTGTGTGTAGCTGTCGATGTTGATTTTAAAAGTAACGAAGTAAATTACACAGGGATAATAATAATAATCAGCTTGACTGCGCTAGCATTGGCCATCGGTAACACTACACTGACTGGAAGGTAACTGGACTGCCGCGCTAACAGCACCGAGTCACAGGTAAGCTAGCATTGGCCTTCGTTAACACTACTGCTCAATGCTACACTGGCTGGAAGGTGATTGGACTGCCATGCTAACAGTACGGGGCGGCACGGTGGTGTAGTGGTTAGCGCTGTCGCCTCACAGCAAGAAGGTCCGGGTTCGAGCCCCGTGGCCAGCGAGGGCCTTTCTGTGTGGAGTTTGCATGTTCTCCCCGTGTCCGCGTGGGTTTCCTCCGGGTGCTCCGGTTTCCCCCACAGTCCAAAGACATGCAGGTTAGGTTAACTGGTGACTCTAAATTGACCGTAGGTGTGAATGTGAGTGTGAATGGTTGTCTGTGTCTATGTGTCAGCCCTGTCATGACCTGGCAACTTGTCCAGGGTGTACCCCGCCTTTCACCCATAGTCAGCTGGGATAGGTTCCAGCTTGCCTGCGACCCTGTAGAACAGGATAAAGCGGCTAGAGATAATGAAATGAGATGAGATGCTAACAGCACCGAGTCGCGGGTAAGCTAGCATTGGCCTTCGAGAATGCTGATATAAAGAGTGTGAATGTATAACAATAATATTGGTTGGCTTTTTCCATGGTCTATCAGATATATTCCATTCAGCTACTCGTCTTCGACTCGTTCAGTATCATGCTAGCTGAATGGAATATATCTGATAGACCACTCAATGCTCGCCAATATTATTATTTAAATAATCAATGGTGGTGTAGTGTGACACGAAGCCGTTATTCTTACCACCTGACGTTGATTATTTTCCAGTAACAGCACATCCTGAAGCCTTTTATAGCAATGCCACTTTGAACAAAGTTGCAGTGTGTTTTTTTCGTTACATTTAATATTGTGGAACATCCATGAAAACAAGTTAGTTCTTGTTATCGATTATGTTATAAAAGTTATCAACACACCAGCCTCTTTTCATTTCAAGGACAATGAAGGACAAGTACTATTTGTATTTAGCACGCACAGACACCATTACACTTTTTAACAAGCAACATGTCATACAGTTACACCCTGAGCCAAACTTAGGACTTTGTGCATGGAGGAAACAGTCAGCCCGTGTAAATTTCGTCAGCAGTCACTAACACTTCTACTTGTGTTTGCCCTACAGCGAGCTTCATTTTGGTTTTGTTGATGCATGTGTGATGAGCCTTGTGACTCAGTGATAATGACACATAATCACTGCTGCCAAAGCAGCCTTATTTTGGCGGCGGTGTGATTGCGTCGTGATTGCGTTGTGCCACGAGATGTCAGTGCCGAGTTCAGTGTGGCACGCTTCAGGGGTGAAAACCTCAAGAGAGCCCAGTGTCCCACTTCATGTCGACTTGACATGACTTTCATTCGACAGAAATCAACCCTCACTCGTTCTCCCTGTGTGTGGAATACTAAAGAGGACACTTGTGAGGGGATTTGTGAACGCTGAGCGTCGGGACTCACAACAGAGCCCTGTTCTTCAGAGCTACAGTGTCGTCTGACACACAGTACAGGATTGCAGTTGTCAGCTGATGACTTGAAGTCGAGTCATTTGTGCTCGGGAAGTGACAAACAGTAAACTACAGAGTGCAGTTGTCCAATAACAGTTACGTTTGTGCTACAATCCAGAAGTATAACATTACATGTGTTTAACACGTCTATCCTCTGCACTGTACAGTTGAGTATTTTCTATTTTGTAACAGTAAAATGCAGTTCACGCACCAAATCCAATAATGAGCAGAGAGAGAATATGTGCATAATGCTCTATAGTTTCAGAGAGTAGTCAATAGGGCATCATTCTGGACAGAAGGGTTTGATTACCTTTTTTCCAAAATGAAGTAAAAACTTTGTGCCAAAGGGTTTTATGAGCGAACCAATCACACTGCTGGAAGAATAGAATTTTGGTGCTTTTATTTAGCATTTCTCTCTTGCTCTTTTACATGACCTTAGTGTCTGTGAAGAGACGATGGCCTCGGGGAGTGTCAGTCCAGTGAAAGAGGTGTCTGTCTTTCCAATAAAGGAGGTGTGGCTTTAGTGTCTGTCTTTTCAGTGAATGAGGTGTGGCTATAGTGTCTGTCTTTTCAGTGAAGGAGGTGTGGTCTTAGTGTCTGTCTTTTCAGTGAAAGAGGTGTGGTCGTAATGTGTCTTTTCAGTGAAAGAGGTGTGGCCTTAGTGTCTGTCTTTTCAGTGAAGGAGGTGTGGTCTTAGTGTCTGTCTTTTCACTGAAAGAGGTGTGGCTTTAGTGTCTGTCTTTTCAGTGAAGGAGTTGTGGTCTTAATGTGTCTTTTCAGTGAAAGAGGTGTGGCCTTAGTGTCTGTCTTTTCAGTGAAGGAGGTGTGGTCTTAGTGTCTGTCTTTTCAGTGAAGGAGGTGTGGTCTTAGTGTCTGTCTTTTCAGTGAAGGAGGTGTGGCTTTAGTGTCTGTCTTTTCAGTGAAGGAGGTGTGGTCTTAATGTGTCTTTTCAGTGAAAGAGGTGTGGTCTTAGTGTCTGTCTTTTCAGTGAAGGAGGTGTGGTCTTAGTGTCTGTCTTTTCACTGAAAGAGGTGTGGCTTTAGTGTCTGTCTTTTCACTGAAAGAGGTGTGGCTTTAGTGTCTGTCTTTTCAGTGAAGGAGGTGTGGTCTTAGTGTCTGTCTTTTCAGTGAAGGAGGTGTGGTCTTAGTGTCTGTCTTTTCACTGAAAGAGGTGTGGCTTTAGTGTCTGTCTTTTCAGTGAAGGAGGTGTGGTCTTAATGTGTCTTTTCAGTGAAAGAGGTGTGGCCTTAGTGTCTGTCTTTTCAGTGAAGGAGGTGTGGTCTTAGTGTCTGTCTTTTCAGTGAAGGAGGTGTGGTCTTAGTGTCTGTCTTTTCATTGAAAGAGGTGTGGCTTTAGTGTCTGTCTTTTCAGTGAAGGAGGTGTGGCTTTAGTGTCCATCTTTTCACTGAAGGAGGTGTGGCTTTAGTGTCTGTCTTTTCAGTGAAGGAGGTGTGGCTTTAGTACCTGTCTTTCCAGTAAAGGAGGTGTGGCCTTAGTGTCTGTCTTTTCAGTGAAGGAGGTGTGGCTTTAGTGTCTGTCTTTTCAGTGAAGGAGGTGTGGCTTTAGTGTCTGTCTTTTCAGTGAAGGAGGTGTGGCTTTAGTATCTGTCTTTTCAGTGAAGGAGGTGTGGCTTTAGTGTCTGTCTTTCCAGTAAAGGAGGTGTGGCCTTAGTGTCTGTCTTTTCAGTGAAAGAGGTGTGGCTTTAGTGTCTGTCTTTTCAGTGAAAGAGGTGTGGCTTTAGTATCTGTCTTTTCAGTGAAGGAGGTGTGGCTTTAGTGTCTGTCTTTTCAGTGAAGGAGGTGTGGCCTTAGTGTCTGTCTTTTCAGTGAAGGAGGTGTGGTCTTAGTGTCTGTCTTTTCAGTGAAGGAGGTGTGGTCTTAGTTTCTGTCTTTTCAGTGAAGAAGGTGTGGTCTTAGTGTCTGTCTTTTCAGTGAAGGAGGTGTGGCCTTAGTGTCTGTCTTTTCACTGAAAGAGGTGTGGCTTTAGTGTCTGTCTTTTCAGTGAAGGAGGTGTGGTCTTAGTGTCTGTCTTTTCAGTGAAGGAGGTGTGGTCTTAGTGTCTGTCTTTTCAGTGAAGGAGGTGTGGTCTTAATGTCTGTCTTTTCACTGAAAGAGGTGTGGCTTTAGTGTCTGTCTTTTCAGTGAAGGAGGTGTGGTCTTAATGTGTCTTTTCAGTGAAAGAGGTGTGGCCTTAGTGTCTGTCTTTTCAGTGAAGGAGGTGTGGTCTTAGTGTCTGTCTTTTCAGTGAAGGAGGTGTGGTCTTAGTGTCTGTCTTTTCACTGAAAGAGGTGTGGCTTTAGTGTCTGTCTTTTCAGTGAAGGAGGTGTGGTCTTAATGTGTCTTTTCAGTGAAAGAGGTGTGGCCTTAGTGTCTGTCTTTTCAGTGAAGGAGGTGTGGTCTTAGTGTCTGTCTTTTCAGTGAAAGAGGTGTGGCTTTAGTGTCTGTCTTTTCAGTGAAGGAGGTGTGGCTTTAGTGTCTGTCTTTTCAGTGAAGGAGGTGTGGCTTTAGTATCTGTCTTTTCAGTGAAGGAGGTGTGGCTTTAGTGTCTGTCTTTCCAGTAAAGGAGGTGTGGCCTTAGTGTCTGTCTTTTCAGTGAAAGAGGTGTGGCTTTAGTGTCTGTCTTTTCAGTGAAAGAGGTGTGGCTTTAGTATCTGTCTTTTCAGTGAAGGAGGTGTGGCTTTAGTGTCTGTCTTTTCAGTGAAGGAGGTGTGGCTTTAGTGTCTGTCTTTTCAGTGAAAGAGCTGTGGCCTTAGGGTTTGTCTTTTCAGTGAAAGAGGTGTGGTCTTAATGTCTGTCTTTCCAATGAAAGAGGTATGATGTTAGTGTCTGGTTTTTTTTCAGTGAAGGAGGTGTGGTCTTAGTGTCTGTCTTTCTCATGAAGGAGGCGTTTTGTCAATGTCTGTCAGAGCAGTGAGAGAGGTGTGGCCTCAGTGACGGTCAGAAATTGAAGGAGGTGTGAGCTCACTATTTGTCAGTCCCATTGAAGGAGGTGTGACATCAGTGTCTGTCAGTCCAGTAAAGAGGTGTGAAGAAGGTGCAGCCTCAGTGGCTTTACAGGACACTGAAAAAGCTCAAATTCTCAATAAAAATTAATTATTGGCTACTTTAAAAGTATTTTTCATAAAGTTTAATTGTCATCATATAATATGATGGACATTGGATTGGATTCTATCCCAAAAAATCATCTGTGATAGTGTGTGTGTGTGTGTGTGAGAGAGAGAGAGAGAGAGAGAGAGAGAGAGAGAATTACCTCAGAATGACACTTTGCCCTTCCAGCACTGTAATGTTGTCAGGGAAATAACCGAACTCCACCGCTTGGACACTGCTGGGTCCTGCCAAGAGAAACGACAAAAACAGAAAGAAGGTGTTTAACATAATTGTGTTATTCAAGCATAACACAGCTACCACAACGTCATCCAGCCAATTTTCTTGGAAGTTTGCTTATTTATTTCCGAGGACAGAGTAATGAGTACACAAGCATGGGAGTGTGCACCAACCCTCCATGTATTTGAATAATGATTGGGCGTACGGGCCGACCACACGCCCGCCAAAGAGGCCCGATAATGAGCCGTGGGAAGAGGATTCACGCAGAGGCGGCAGAGCGTGAAATGAAGGGACAGGCCTGGCCGCACAAGGGATGCAATATCACACACACACACACACTGAAGTGCGGTCACACTCACAAAGTCACAGCATACAAATAACATATTGTCGCATTGGATAGACATGAGGTCAGGTAAAATTACTGAGACACATGCAGCCACTCACGTACACGCGCACACACACACAGCTGAACCTGTGCTAGATAACCGATGATAATCTGACTAACCCTCTGTATACATCAAACCCACTTTGAGTAACACTGTAACAGCAAAATAATGATCTTCAGCGTGGTCACAGTAACTCCGCTTCACATCAGGCAACATCACACCTCCCTGTTATTGATTATTTTCCCATAAATGCATGCCCCAATAAGTCAGCACATTATGTTAAATGAATATCACCACTAGTTGTATACTTCACTTTACGTATCTAACTTTGCATTTCATTACACACTCCTTAAAGCTTCTTTTCATGAGTTCTATCATCTGGGACACTAAACCCACATGAGTAGCAGTGTGGCCTCAGTTCTCTGCTACACGCCCACCGTCTTTAATATCTTCCAGTCAATATTTGGTGGTTTCTGCCTTTGAGGTTTAATATGCGCTGTCTTATGAAGAAAGAAGTTAAGAGGTATGATAAGTTTTTATGTGTCTTGGTGCAGAAGGCAGTAAAGCGACATTTCCTCAAGAGAATGCAGCAAAGAATTTCCAAGCAGTGCTGCATCTGATGACCGGCTGCTTGGCTTTTTTTAATTTATTTTAATTAGCGCATGGAAATGTATGGAGATGGGAAATAGCCCGAGTCTAATGAAAAGGGAAAGGAATGCAAGACAGTGTCATGTTGAAATTGAGTAAAGTAATGACATTGGGGAAAGACAGAGAGTGGATGGAGTGTTTATTCACTTTCAGTAGAAGAGGAAAATTTGGATATATACAGTAAAGTCAATTCAAGTCAACTTTATTGTCAAATATGCTATACATGCTCAACATACAGCACAGATGAAATTTCAGTCCTCTCTGACCCACGGTGCAAACAGGCAATGCAATAAATAAAAATAGAATAACTGAAATAAACAATATAAACAGTATAAACACTCTAGATAAGAAATAGACATAAACTAAACACTCACAGGTATATAACTACATATATATACACACACACACACACTATATATATATATATATATATATATATATATATATATATATATATATATATATATTGGAGCAAAGGGACATAAAATAAACAGTCAAGGGCACTTGAGGTATAGCAGGTAAACATGAAATAAGCAGTATAAACAATAAACTAATAGCTGTTAAGGTGAGGTAGTGCGGAATAGTGCAAATGAGCGAGGTAAAGTGAAATGTGCAGTCCCTGAGTTCAGTGTGTTAATGAACGTTGAGTGTGTGTGTGTGTGTGTGTGTGTGTGTGTGTGTGTGTGTGTGTGTTGGGGGGGAGACTGTGAAGGTGACATGATGTCTGATGCTGAAGGGGGGGCAGGGGGTGTGCGGGCAGAATCTGTGGCAGGGGGCAGAGGGGGAAGGAGGGGCAGAACAGGGAGGGAGTTGAGCCTCCTGACCGCCTGGTGAAAGAAACTGTTCTTGAGCCTGCTGATTTTGGCCCGGAGACACCGCAGTCTCCTCCCCGACGGCAACAGGCTGAAGAGGCTGTGAGATGGGTGGGTGGGGTCACCTGCAATCCTGATGGCTTTGCGGGTGAGGCGAGAGTTATAGATATCCGTTAGAGAAGAGAGAGAGACACCAATGATCCTCTCAGCTGCTCTCACGATGTGCTGCAGAGTCTTGCAGCAGGACACGGTGCAGGCGCCGTACCACACGTTGATGCAGCTGGTCAGGATGTTCTCGATGGTGCCTCTGTAGAATGTGTGCATGATGGGGGCCAGGGCTCTTGCTCTCCTCAGTTTGAGGAGGAAGTACAGACGCTGTTGGGCTTTTTTGGCCAGTGATGCAGTGTTGTTGCACCAGGACAGGTCTTCAGAGGTGTGCACACCTAGAAATTTGGTGCTGCTCACCCTCTCCACTGCAGCACCATCAATAGTTAGTGGAGCATGCTGGGTGTGCGCTCTCCTGAAGTCCACAACAATCTCCTTCGTCTTCTCCACATTCAGGCGGAGATTGTTGTCCTTGCACCACATGGCCAGGTGGCTCACCTCACTCCTGTAGATTGACTCATCACCATTGTTGATAAGACCCACCACAGTCGTGTCATCCGCAAACTTAATGAAGAGGTTGGAACTGGATGTTGGTGTGCAGTTGTGGGTCAGCAGAGTGAAGAGGCGGGGGCTCAGCACACATCCTTGGGAGGCCCCCGTGTTCAATGTGATGGTGCTGGAGGAGTTGCTGCTGACCCGTACAGCCTGTGGTCTCCCCATCAGGAAGTCCAGCAGCCAGTTGCAAAGGGAGGTGTTGAGTCCCAGCTGGTCCAGTTTATGAATGAGCTGCTGAGGAATGATTGTGTTGAATGCTGAGCTGAAGTCTATGAACAGCATTCTGATGTATGAGTCTTTTATCTCCAGGTGGGTGAGGGCTGAGTGGAGGGCAGTGGAGATGATGTCATCGGTTGAATGGTTGGACTGATATGCAAACTGGAAAGGGTCCAGGGCGGGGGGGGGGGGGGGGGGGGGGGCAGACTTGATATGCCGCATGACTAGCTGCTCGAAGCACTTCATGAGGATGGGAGTGAGTGCGACAGGGCGGTAGTCATTGAAGCAGGAGGGAGACAGCTTCTTCGGGACCGGGATGATGGTAGTGGCTTTGAGGCATGTGCGGACAACAACCTGGCTCAACGAGATGTTGAAGATGTCTGTAAAGACATCTGTGAGCTCCTCGGCACAGTCTCTCAGGACACGACCAGGAATCTTATCAGGACCCGGGGCTTTCCGTGCATTTGTCATCCTGAGAGCTCTCCTCACGCTGTCTGGGGACAGCGTCAACACCTGGTCGCCGGGAGGTGGTGGGGTCTTCTGTGCCGTGGAGCTGTTGTCTGCCTCAAAGCAAGCGAAGAAGTCATTCAACTGATTCAGCAAAGAGGTGGAGTTGTCACAGGTCTGCAGCGAGGGCTTGTAGTCTGTGATGGTCTGAATCCCCCACCACAGGTTCCTGGTGCCTCCGCTGTCGTTGAAATAGTCAGCAATGTTCCTAGAATATTGTCTCTTGGCCACCCTGATGCCTCGTGACAGGTTGGCCCTAGCTGTCCTCAGGCCCACCTCGTCCCCAGCTCTGAAGGATTCTGAGGGTTAGTCAAAATTATGTTAACACTTAAATGGTAGAAACCATTTATTCACAAAACATACATCATTTGTGCAAGATGATTTACAGGACGATCTCAACCTGTTCGCCATCACGTTCAGCACACAAAAACCAATGAGCAACAGTACCGTTTAAAGCCCAGACACACATTTCGCAGGGAATAGATGATATCACAGTCCTTATTCTGTCCTTGAGGTCATTGATATCATGAACTTTCCTGCTATACACACGCTCCTTCACCATACCCCATAAACAGAAATCACAGGGCGTCAAATCAGGGGAGTGTGGAGGCCACGGCAATGGTCCACCACGACCTATCCATCGACCTGGAAATGTGTGGTCGAGATAAGCACGAACAGTACGGCCAAAATGCGGCGGTGTGCCATCCTGTTGGAAATACTCCGCCAATCGGCTCTGTAGTGGAAGTTCATCAATGGCGTACTGCTGTACCATCTGTAAACAGACATCTGACATCACTGTTGGGGTGTCAAAAAAGTAGGGCCCAATTACACCAGCAGTGGTCACGGCACACCACACACCCAGGAGAAAAATAATCCATTAGTGTGAACATAATTTTGAACACTCACATTTTTACATTTACATTAATTAATTTGCCAGATACTTTGATCCCAAGACCAGCTGAATCTATTCCAAAGAAAGAGTTGAGCAGTTAAGGATTAAGACTCTTGTTCCAAGCTCAAAGACCTAGCCATGGCTCTCTGGGATTTGAACTCACAACCTTCTGAGCACTAGAGTGGAACATTAACTCTCTCTTGCTCTCTCTTTTCTCTCTTGCTCTGTTCTCTTGCTGTCTGAATGTCTCCAGCTGAAAGGTCTAATCACATTAACGGCGGCAGCTAATATTGTGCCAGCGACTGCGGCACTGTGCCTGTGTGAGCAATAGACGGGTGCTTGATGTACTAAGTGTGTGTGTGTGTGTGTGTGTGTGTGTGTGTGTGTGTGTGTGTGTGTGTTTATTGCAGCAGCAGCTACTTTCTCTTGCCCATGTGGAACAACAGCAGTTCATCGACGTAGCATATTGAGGTTAATTCAATTCAGTGCTTCCCCTTGCACACTCATACACTCACGAATGCTGGGAAACCTGGGGAATACATGCCTGTGCGTGCGCGCACACACACACGCACGCACACACACAAACACACACAGCCACTAAATAGATGATGTGTGCATAAGCTAAAGCCCCCAAAAAACACAGGGAAAGCTGGAAATGGAAGGACTGGGCGGGGGATGGGGGTGAGGGTGGCATTCCCTACTCCCTATTCCCTACTCAATTCCCATTTTCACAACTCAATTGGCACCTCTGATTTGAATACCTGTGCCATCCCCTGTTCGCTGTCTGGTTTAATGCAGTATTTTAGTTAGGACATCACACTGGGTACATTTTTGCAGGAATAGGGTTGAATCCAGAATGGTATGCATCAGCATATACAGTGGTGCCTGAAAGTTTGTGAACCCTTTAGAATTTTCTATATTTCTGCATAAATATGACCTAAAACAACATCAGATTTTCACACAAGTCCTAAAAGTAGATAAAGAGAACCCATTTAAACAAATGAGACAAAAAAAATTACATTTGGTCATTTATTTATTGAGGGAAATGATCCAATATTACATATCTGTGAGTGGCAAAAGTATGTGAACCTCTAGGATTAGCAGTTAATTTGAAGGTGAAATTAGAGTCAGGTGTTTTCAATCAATGGGATGACAATTAGGTGTGAGTGGGCACCCTGTTTTATTTAAAGAACAGGGATCTATCAAAGTCTGATCTTCACAATATATGTTTGTGGAAGTGTATCATGGCACGAACAAAGGAGATTTCTGAGGACCTCAGAAAAAGCGTTGTTGATGCTCATCAGGCTGGAAAAGGTTACAAAACCATCTCTAAAGAGTTTGGACTCCACCAATCCACAGTCAGACAGACTGTGTACAAATGGAGGAAATTCAAGACCGTTGTTACCCTCCCCAGGAGTGGTCGACCAACAAAGATCACTCCAAGAGCAAGGTGTGTAATAGTCGGCGAAGTCACAAAGGACCCCAGGGTAACTTCTAAGCAACTGAAGGCCTCTCTCACACTGGCTAATGTTAATGTTCATGAGTCCACCATCAGGAGAACACTGAACAACAATGGTGTGCATGGCAGGGTTGCATGGAGAAAGCCACTGCTCTCCAAAAAGAACATTGCTGCTCGTCTGCAGTTTGCTAAAGATCACATGGACAAGCCAGAAGGCTATTGGAAAAATGTTTTGTGGACGGATGAGACCAAAATAGAACTTTTTGGTTTAAATGAGAAGCGTTATGTTTGGAGAAAGGAAAACACTGCATTCCAGCATAAGAACCTTATCTCATCTGTGCAACATGGTGGTGGTAGTCTCATGGTTTGGGCCTGTTTTGCTGCATCTGGGCCAGGACGGCTTGCCATCATTGATGGAACAATGAATTCTGAATTATACCAGCAAATTCTAAAGGAAAATGTCAGGACATCTGTCCATGAACTGAATCTCAAGAGAAGGTGGGTCATGCAGCAAGACAACGACCCTAAGTGCACAAGTCGTTCTACCAAAGAATGGTTAAAGAAGAATAAAGTTAATGTTTTGGAATGGCCAAGTCAAAGTCCTGACCTTAATCCAATCGAAATGTTGTGGAAGGACCTGAAGCGAGCAGTTCATGTGAGGAAACCCACCAACATCCCAGAGTTGAAGCTGTTCTGTACAGAGGAATGGGCTAAAATTCCTCCAAGCCGGTGTGCAGGACTGATCAACAGTTTCCGCAAACGTTTAGGTGCAGTTATTGCTGCACAAGGGGGTCACACCAGATACTGAAAGCAAAGGTTCACATACTTTTGCCACTCACAGATATGTAATATTGGATCATTTTCCTCAATAAATAAATGACCAAGTATAATATTTTTGTCTTATTTGTTTAAGTGGGTTCTCTTTATCTACTTTTAGGACTTGTGTGAAAATCTGATGATGATTTAGGTCATATTTTGCAGAAATATAGAGAATTCTAAAGGGTTCACAAACTTTCAAGCACCACTGTATGCATATCATAGTAAGTGTAAATAATTTTAATCAGAGTATTAAGGTGGTGTTAACTTTACACATTCTGGATAACCATTGATTTACATTGGAAATGTTGTACTTATTCTCTATGAGTGAAGACTTAATGCTTAAATTATGTACCTCAGTTTAAGACCTCAGGTGTAATTGCAGATTTCTTTTACTCAGATACTTAACAAAGATCAGACAACTTCAGAGGCCTGAACTACACACAGGTGATTTGCATCATCTCAGTCCTGGTGCACCCAAGATGATCAACTTGAGCATGTGCATAACCCGAGTCTGAATGCACATAACTTTCCCTTTCTAGCTTTTGGACTTGTTAGCACGTAAATATGGCTCGATAAATGATGCTGTGTAGTAGATTTATATATTGTCACAGCAGTTTCTTTAAAGCTAGACGGCCTTTCGATTTCAGAAAATCTAGTTCCCTCTGAAATGTGGTCATTGTGATATTATGTTTATTTCTGCAACATCTCACAAAATATCAGGCCATTCTGTGGCTGGGAAGTTATTTAATTTGAAGGGATTAAAGCAAATAATGTGCATGAAATCGCAGTCAAGCAGACAGAGGAAGTCCGTGTGTGTGCACGCATGCGCAGGTTTACCTTTGACCGTGCACTGACGGTTCCACCATTCTGTCACTAAACGAACAGCTGATCACACAGAGGTGCTCGCTGAGCGCCGATATTTATTAGTTTGGTCCTGCGTTTCCTTTCCTTCGCATATAACATAACGTCTTTTCTTCTCGCTTTCTGTTACTGTAGTCGGTCTTTCACATTTCATTCGCACATTCATGTCCTCCATTTTTCTCTCCTGTTTCAAATTTGTATCCCACAATGCCTTGCGCGAACGGGGAAAGCCCACCATGTGATGCATGATGTAGTATCTTGTATTGGGTCATGGTGAAGCAGGAAAAAATAGAGGAGAATTTAGGGCCACATGGCTTGAAATTCATTCATTGTTCTATTAAAAAAATGAAAAAAAAATGGAAGTCTGTGATTCGAATTCAGTAGCTTTCGGTCCACTAAACAAAAATAATTGGGTGTCGGGGAAAATTCTTTTTATGACCTACACTTGAAAAATCTGAAAGGCAGTCTACCATTAAGGTTAACTAAACTATGGTTAATTAAAATATTTCTCAGGACATGTTTGGTATTAATATAATCCATGTTTCATGGTAAACAATGTGGAGACATCATAACTATTATACAAGCTTAGGAAATAGCTTCTTCATTATACCATTTTATATTTTGCAATGTGTAATTTCCACACATTTATGACAACCCCAATTCCAAAGAAGTTGGGACGCTGTGTAAACTGTCAGTAAAAACAGAATGCGATAATTTGCAAACCATGGAAACCCTATATTTCACTGAAAATAGTACAAAGACAACATATCAAATGTTGAAAGTGAGATTTTTTAAATTCGTTTTTGAAAAATATCCGCTCCTTTATCTCCTTTGTCGTATTTGCGCTTCATAATGTGACAAATGTTTTAAATGGGAGACAGGTCTGGACTGCGGGCAGGCCAGTTTAGCACCTGGACTCTTTTACTACAGAGCCATACAGTTTTAATATGTACAGAAAACAGTTCGGTGTTGTCTTCGCTGAAAGAAGGAAGGCCTTCCCTGAAAAAGATTTTGTCTGGATGGCAGCATGTTGCTCTGAAATGTGTATATATCATTCAGCATTAATGATGCCTTCCCAGATGTACAAGCTACCCATGTCATGTGCACTAGTGCACCCTCATACCATCACAGATGCTGTCTTTTGAACTGTGCACTGATAACAAGCCGGATGGTCCCTCTCCTCTTTAGCCTGGAGGATGTGGGGTCCATGATTTCTAAAAAGAATTTCTACTTTTGATTCGTCAGACCTCAGGACAGTTTTCCCCTTCGCTTCAGTCCATCTTAAAAGAGCTCGGGCCCAGAGAAGGCAGCGGTGCTTCTGGATATAGTTTACATCTGGTTTTAACTTGCATTTGTGGATGCAGTAATGAACTGTTTTCACAGACGATGGTTTTCTGAAGTGTTCCTGAGCTCATACAGTGATTTCCACTACAGACACGTGTCTGCTTTTAATGCAGTGTCTCCTGAGGGCCTGAAGATCACAGGCATCCAATGTCAGTTCTCAGCCTTGTCTCTTGCATACAGAGATTTCCCCAGATTCTCTGGATCTTTTTATGATATTATGTACCATAGATGATGTGATCCCCAAATTCTTTGCAATTTTACATTGAGGAACATTATTCTTAAATCATTGCACTGTTTGCCCACGCAGTCTTTCACAGAGCAGTGAACCCCTCCCCATCTTTACTTCTGAGAGACTCCGCCTCTCTGGGATGCTCTTTTTATACCTAATCATCTTACTGACCTGTTGCCAATTAACCAAATTAGTTTTTTTTAGCATTACACAACTTTTTCAGTCTTTCGTTGCCCCTGTCCCAAAGTTTCTGAAATGTCTTGCTGACATCAAATTCAAAAGGAGCATATATTAAAAATAAATAAATAAATAAATAAATAAATAAATAAATAAAATTTCTCAGTTTCATCATTTGATATGTTGTCTTTGTACTATTTTCAATGAAATATAGGGTTTCCATAATTTGCAAATTACCGCGTTCTGTTTTTATTTACAGTTTACACAGCATCCTGACATTTTTGGACTGGGGGTTGTAGTACATATGGAGACCATCTGGCCTCCACAGGAAACCTTTTGGACTTTGTTTCCCATAGACCCATTGTCAGGAACCTAATTAACATTAAAATACAGTAGGGTGAAGTACCTGCATATGTGTGTGTGGGGGGGGTGTCCACCTAACAGTCAAATGCATTGTCTCATCTCATCTCGTTATCTCTAGCCACTTTATCCTGTTCTGCAGGGTCACAGGCAAGCTGGAGCCTATCCCAGCTGACTACGGGCGAAAGGCACGGTACACCCTGGACAAGTCGCCAGGTCATCACAGGGCTGACATATAGACACAGACAACCATTCACACTCACACCTACGGTCAATTTAGAGTCACCAGTTAACCTAACCTGCATGTCTTTGGACTGTGGGGGAAACCGGAGCACCCGGAGGAAACCCACGCGGACAACATGCAAACTCCGCACAGAAAGGCCCTCGCCGGCCACGGGGCTCGAACCCGGACCTTCTTGCTGTGAGGCGACAGCGCTAACCACTACACCACCGTGCCGCCCTCAAATGCATTGTATCACTTCCATTTGATCATCAGTTCACTATACATTTCAAAGAGTCTCAGGGGTATAAAACATATGCACTACACAATGTAAGAAGGCTTTTTATCATCAAGCAGTGAGGCATTTTCCATCACGCCTCTGAGATGTGTGTTCTTCCATCACACTGCCAAGAGATGCTTTTTCTTGTGACTCTGTCTTTGTGTAAGCTGTCTTCCTTTCTATTTTGCTGTATACTGTATATCTGCATTTTGCAGAATAAACCCACTAGTTATCTTATCTCTAATGGCTCAGTAATTCTTCTGTAAGCTGTTGTAGACAGATATACATATCAGAGGAGCAGTGAGGATTTTTCAAAGGGGGGGGGGTCACACACTGACTGGCAGCCTGAGTACATTATGTAACAAGAAATAATTACCATTTCTAGTTTTAGGTAGCTTAGAAACCGGCTCTTCCATTATTGCTGTTTCTTCCACGTTTTCTTGATGTTGTGTTCTAGAAACGGCACACTAAAACTTAGCTTCGAAGCCACACAATGCAACTTTGATTGGAAAAAATATATAAATTGCTTACCTCTCTTCACATCGAAAGAAAGAGGAAAGCTTCGCTTGTTTTGACATGGCGAATTATTAACACAAGAGGAAATACTCATAATTCACAACTAAAAAGACTGCAGCTACACTGGCAGCTTGACCATGCTTTCTAGTGCGATCGTGTTGCGCTTGCGCAGAACTGTGTCAGTCCTGCGCGCCTTGGCTCGTGCACCTGAAGGTGTGCCTCCTGCGCACATGCCTAACAAGCTCCGGCACGCACGCCGTTAACGAAGAACACCTGTTTTTAATCAATGAACTATGTTTGGGCTATTTAAGGACTGCGCCCATGCAAGGATGATGCAAAGTATTACGCCACGTCTAGTGTGCCTTACAGAGCCTTGTTTCCTGTCCTTGTTGACCTCCTGGTTTTTCGACTCCTGTTTCTTGTCCCTTGATCTTGTATAGTTTTGCCTCCGATATTCCGCCCGCGCCTCGATTGACCTCCTGCCTGTTTCCTCGATTGCGACTTTGCCTGCTGTTTCGGACTGTTTGCCTGTTGTGTGCGTTTCACACACTTTATGTTCATATCGCACTGTGTATTATTTAACATATCTGCACTTACATCCGCCTCTCCTGCACACACTCTGACAAACTGGGTTTTCGCACCCAAACCACAGGAAGTCCATACAAGGTTATAGAAAACCTAATGAGGCTGAGGTGACAATCTAGTTTAAAAAAAAAAATGTTAGAAAAATTACAGTGGGCGCTTTTCTAATATTCTTATGCGGCTATTGAAAAAATGTATGGTTCGACAAATGGGGCGTCACAGGCACCCCAGAACCCCCTCAACTACACCCCTGCATATATACAGTACTGTACAAAAGTCTTAGGCACACATAAATAAATGCTGTCGACCAAAAATGGCTTAAAATATTGAAATGAAATGTTTCAATATTAAAAAAAATACTTTAAACAGTAAGCAGTAAGCCATAATAAATGAAACAAAGTCAATATTTGGTGTGAGACAACCCTTTGCTTTAAAAAACAACAACAGCAAAACAGTAGTCTCAGGTCCAATGAGTGCAGTTTTATGCGGAAATGAGCTGTAGGTTTTACTGAGCATCTTGCAGAACCAGCCACAGTTTTTCTGGACACTTTGACTGTCATACTCGCTTCTTCATTTCGCACCAAAACCTAGTAGCCTTCATTATGGTTTGTTTTTTAATCTGAAAATGAATGAATGAATGAATGAATGAATGAATTAATTAACCCTTTATTGTCACTGTTACCAGTGAAATTGGCCATCAACCTGTCCTTACAGAGGGGGAACAGGACAGGAAGACAGGGATAAAAGAAAAGAAACACAGTAGTAACATGAGGAAAGATGAGGAAAAAAAGAACACCCCCACACTATGCTCCTTCAGGAGTACAGTGTGGGAGCATTTAAAAACCTCCGCACAAGCACACAATAACACAAACAACAACACAAGTACACTTTAAACACGGGACTTGAGGGGGGGAATCAGGGGTAGGGGGTAAGGGGGAGGAAGTAATCCAACGCAAGCAGCCGTCCGCTCCTGCAGCCATGAAGGCGTTGGTCACGCACCTGCTTGTCACACTGGGGGTAAAAATGGCGACCACGGAAAGTTAGAGAAGGAATGCGAGGAATGCGAGAGTGTCTCCCGGCAGTGACCTTCAGGGGGAAATGTTGTCTCAGCAACGGCCTGAACCAAGGCCGGTGCTGTCTCAGGGCGCCGAATGTCGATAAGATATGAATTGTTTGGTCTTTCCAGACGCAGTCTTTGCATGTCCACACCACTTGTCCATATCTTTCCATTCCGTCCATTCTATTCAAATTGATCTCCGAAAAACGTATTCCTTGCAAAGCTGAAAGCTGCTCCGAGATAACAACCATTTTGTGGTTAAAGTTCTGAATGTGCACAGTCCGAGTGCCAACAGCTTTGCCCACCACTCCAATCATATCGGGCAGCTTTGTGGGGCTTTGAACAGCTGTCACCGTTGTCTGATTTCCTCGATATACCAGGGCAATGCCTAATCCAATCAGCAAAAGTCCTGTAATCATGGTTCCGAATAGGTAGATATCTTCAATGTCCTCCACAGAAAGAATCGCCAGGCACACGACCTGCCACCGCTCCCACGCGTCCATCGTGTAACCAGCCGCTTATGGAATATGCTTCTCAGATACACACTTTTTTTCCTGTAATATTTAATTTTGTGCTGGAAAACGAACATTTGGAATGTTTTTGTAATGTTTTGACTCGATAATGTAGCAGTCATAAAATAGAAATCTATAACAAAGTTTGTATGGTTAAAAAAACAACAACAGGGGGGCTAAGACTTTTGCACAGTACTGTATCTGGAATCAGATATTTTAATCATAAAATTAAAACACAAAACGCTTCCCTTCAGCTGTCTATATTTTCTGTCGGTGGTTATAGGAGAGCAGCGGGCTAAGATAAGAACACTTTACATTTTAGCTTGACATGTATATTAACAACCATGATGTGGCATTGGTCAGGAAATGCGTTACTACGCATTGTTGATTTGTTTATGGGAGGAGATGATTTGTCTATGTTCTATGTTCCAGGTCAGAATTGGAGGTCAGGTGGAATTTTTCAGTCTAGGTTAGAATTTTTAACCCAGTTCATAATTTGTTACTTGGATTAAGGAGAGTCATTATATCTCAGGTTAGAGTTTCTAAAGGGAAGACTTTCTATTTTAAATGACTTGATGAGGTAATAAGACTGGACTCATTAATAAATTCAACATCACTGCAAAAATATATATCTTAGCAAGTGGAAATATCTTGAAAATAGTTGAAACGATCTGGAATTTCCTATTAGAAGGATACAAGACACCAATTCTGAGATTATTAAACTTAGTTCTAGATTGCAACCAACTTATTCTAAGATGTCTTATTAAGTAAAAATATCTGTCTATGCAGCAAGATAATGTCACTAGTATTAAGTAATTTTCTCCTCAAATTCAGTTTTCAATTTTTGCAGTATATACTCCTTCTATTGCAATCATCACTGGTCTAGTGGTTAAGGTGTTGTGTTAAGAATCAGAAGGTTCTGAGTTTGAAGCCTGGTTAAGTATGAGAAAAGCTATGTTAAAAAAAAAAGCTAATTACGTAGGTAGGAACAGACAAGAGGAGTTACTAGGTAGGTGGATGGAAGAAAGCGAGACAAAAGAAATGATGGAAAATCCCTTTTAAGAATCTTAGATAATCCAAAATTTTACGTAGGTTGGAAATTATGAACTAGGTTAAAAATTTTAAAGGTAGACCGCCTTTCAGATTTTTCAAGTGTAGGTAAAAAAAAAAAAAAGAATTTTCCCCGACACCAAATTATTTTTGTTCAGTGGACCGAAAGCTACTGAATTCGAATTTAAAAATAGAACAATTAATGAATTTAAGGCAATATGGCCCTAAATTTTTTCCTGCTTCACCATGACCCAATTCAAGATACTAGGTCATGCATCACGTGGTGAGTTTATCCCATTCATGCAAGGCATTGTGGGATACAAATTTGAAACAGGAGAGAAAAATGGAGAATGTGAGTGTGCGAATGAAATGTGAAAGACCGACTACAGTAACGGAAAGCGAAAAGAAAAGACGTTATGTTATACACGAAGGAAAGGAAACGCAGGACCAAACTAATAAATATTGGCGGTCAGCGAGCACCTCGGTGTGATCAGCTGTTCGTTTAGCGACAGAATGATGGAACTGTCAGTGCATGGTCAAAGGTAAACCTGCGCATGCGCACACACACATGGACTTCCTCTGTCTGCTTGACTGCGATTTCATGCACATTATTTGCTTTAATCCCCTCAAATTAAATAACTTCCCAGCCACAGAATGGTCTGATATTTTGTGAGATGTTGCAGAAATAAACATACATCACAATGACCACATTTCAAAGGGAACTAAATTTCACCGATTTTATGAAATCAAAAGGCCGTCGAGCTTTAACCCAGGTTAAAAAAAAAAATAATAATCACCTAGGCTAAACTTTCTTGACCTTTAACATCTATAAAACTTGACTGGTACATTTATTTTTAAAAAATGCTGGCAGTTTGAGTTCTTTACATAGTTTTTCCTGTCTACTCAACATAAACATGCTGTTTAAAGAAGATACAGTCAGCAATTTCAACAGAAGTTCCCTGAAGCTAGCTGTCTCGGCTAGAATGCATGAATATTTGTGCAAGAGGTGGACCTTTCTTGATTTGACAAGTGACGTGACTGACTGACAGACAAGTCCTGATTGGCCGGGTGTTGGTGTGTGTGGTCGAAAGGATTGGAATTCAGTGAAAGTTGGTTGTATATGGAGTTATAAGGACATGGCAACTGAGTTTATACAGGAAGCTGCATTACAAGATCCAGCGCCTCACATCCTGCTGTCAGACACAACCCTGAGCTGCTAAGGATCACAGACAGGGTGTGAAAACACCTGGGAGCCTCACGGTGCACAGCCGCCACCCTTCAGCATTAATAATACACCAAGAGTGTGTGAGTGAGAAACAGAGATGTGAGTGTGAGGGAGGGGAGAGAGCAAGGAGTGACGAGTAACGAATGGGTAATGTAGTGAGAGATAGTGTCTGTGTGTGTATTAGAGAGAGAGATGAGATAGCAGGACAAAGGAGCAAAAGGGAATGGAGGGAATGCACAGAGTAGCAGGAGGAGTGAAGCGTGGGTGGGTGAAATTCAAGAGACACTTTATGACTGTACACCAGCTCCAGCAAAATTGATATAACCTTGTGGTTTTGTGCTCACTGCTATCGCAATGGGCTGGAGGATTCAATCAGCACAACTCGGAGGGAAGCAGCTCTCATGGACAAGCTGTCGCTTTTTAACTCTCTTTCCAAACTACACCACACCATGGTCTCTCTCTAGACAATTCCTGACTTTCCAAAATTCTGGCATGCATTTAGCCCTAGAAAAAAAAAAGTCCCTAGAAAATTTTCTAAATATAAAACAAGATGAAAACAGTTTGAGAAGACAGTTTTGAGATTATGTGCATGGTTCATACAAACCCTGATTCCAAAAAAGTTGGGACAAAGTACAAATTGTTAATAAAAACAGAATGCAATGATGTGGAAGTTTCAAAATTCCATATTTTATTCAGAAAAGAACATAGATGACATATCAAATGTTTAAACTGAGAAAATGTATCATTTAAATAGAAAAATTAGGTGATTTTAAATTTCATGACAACAACACATCTCAAAAAAGTTGGGACAAGGCCATGTTTACCACTGTGAGACATCCCCTTTTCTCTTTACAACAGTCTGTAAACGTCTGGGGACTGAGGAGACAAGTTGCTCAAGTTTAGGGATAGGAATGTTAACCCATTCTTGTCTAATGTAGGATTCTAGTTGCTCAACTGTCTTAGGTCTTTTTTGTCGTATCTTCCGTTTTATGATGCGCCAAATGTTTTCTATGGGTGAAAGATCTGGACTGCAGGCTGGCCAGTTCAGTACCCGGACCCTTCTACGCAGCCATGATGCTGTAATTGATGCAGTATGTGGTTTGGCATTGTCATGTGGGAAAATGCAAGGTCTTCCCTGAAAGAGACGTCGTCTGGATGGGAGCATATGTTGCTTTAGAACCTGGATATACCTTTCAGCATTGATGGTGTCTTTCCAGATGTGTAAGCTGCCCATGCCACACGCACTAATGCAACCCCATACCATCAGAGATGCAGGCTTCTGGACTGAGCGCTGATAACAACTTGGGTCGTCCTTCTCCTCTTTAGTCCGAATGACACTGCGTCCCTGATTTCCATAAAGAACTTCAAATTTTGATTCGTCTGACCACAGAACAGTTTCCCACTTTGCCACAGTCCATTTTAAATGAGCCTTGGCCCAGAGATGATGTCTGTGCTTCTGGATCATGTTTAGATACGGCTTCTTCTTTGAACTCTAGAGTGTTAGCTGGCAACAGCGGATGGCACGGTGAATTGTGTTCACAGATAATGTTCTCTGGAAATATTCCTGAGTCCAGTTTGTGATTTCCAATACAGAAGCGTGCCTGTATGTGATGCAGTGCCGTCTAAGGGCCCGAAGATCACGGGCACCCAGTATGGTTTTCCGGCCTTGACCCTTACGCACAGAGATTCTTCCAGATTCTCTGAATCTTTTGATGATATTATGCATTGTAGATGATGATATGTTCAAACTGTTTGCAATTTTACACTGTCGAACTCCTTTCTGATATTGCTCCACTATTTGTCGGCACAGAATTAGGGGGATTGGTGATCCTCTTCCCATCTTTACATCTGAGAGCCGCTGCCACTCCAAGATGCTCTTTTTATACCCAGTCATGTTAATGACCTATTGCCAATTGACCTAATGAGTTGCAATTTGGTCCTCCAGCTGTTCCTTTTTTGTACCTTTAACTTTTCCAGCCTCTTATTGCCCCTGTCCCAACTTATTTGAGATGTGTTGCTGTCATGAAATTTCAAATGAGCCAATATTTGGCATGAAATTTCAAAATGTCTCACTTTCGACATTTGATATGTTGTCTATGTTCTACTGTGAAAACAATATCAGTTTTTGAGATTTGTAAATTATTGCATTCCGTTTTTATTTACAATTTGTACTTTGTCCCAACTTTTTTGGAATCGGGGTTGTATTTCCTGCATAGGAAATAATACAAGAATCATATCCACGGTCTGATCCAGACCAGAACACATGTGCACCACTTGGCATCGGTCATGGGGAGTTTGTTTGTTTACTTTACTGCTAGCCGGCTACATGGGTTATAGCCATGCTCAACCAACAGACCAATGGTTCAGGATCCGACCACCTGTGGTAAGTGCTGATGCTTCCTTGACCTAATTTGTCGTCGGCTGCGGCTGTCCGTCACTAGCGATGATGACCGCTTCATTAAGATGCACAGAAACGCAGATGGGTGGCACGGTGGTGTAGTGGTTAGCGCTGTCGCCTCACAGCAAGAAGGTCCGGGTTCGAGCCCCGTGGCCGGCGAGGGCCTTTCTGTGCGGAGTTTGCATGTTCTCCCAGTGTCCGCGTTGGTTTCCTCCGGGTGCTCCGGTTTCCCCCACAGTCCAAAGACATGCAGGTTAGGTTAACTGGTGACTCTAAATTGACCGTAGGTGTGAATGTGAGTGTGAATGGTTGTCTGTGTCTATGTGTCAGCCCTGTGATGACCTGGCGACTTGTCCAGGGTGTACCCCGCCTTTCGCCCGTAGTCAGCTGGGATAGGCTCCAGCTTGCCTGCGACCCTGTAGAACAGGATAAAGCGGCTAGAGATAATGAGATGAAATGAGTTTATAGTTGTGAAAGTTTCATTTCATTTTGCTGGATGTTCTATTCAGGAAGTGCAGTCTGTCTCATTCAAGGGTAGTATAAGGTCAGCTGTCTTCTCAGGATGCTTATAGCGTCCTTGTCAAAGAAGGTGAGCTCATGATTGTGTTCACCAGACAAGACTTCCTTTAAGACTGAGGGTAAAACTGTCACTCTGACTGACTGATCATGCTTCAGTATTAAATGTAATCAATTTTCAAACCAGATATAGTGATAGGATCATAAACGGTGATAAAACGTGAGGCGTTTATTGTGATATGAAAATTTAATATCTGCATATGCCTCATCTCTAACCTGTCCTTCACCCTTCCCCGGCTCTGTCCGGTTACATGGCCCTGAAACACATGTTCAGTTCAGCTCGCTTTGTACGATTCTCCCAACACCCTCAAGACATTAATTTAAACATGATTTGTGTCCTTTTGACTTTTACACACTCTGCTGTGTAATCGCACTCGCTTCCAGCTCAGAGTCATTAAGCAGAACGAGACCAGAGAAACCTTGCCGTACGTCTACTTGTTGCCCTTGACGAACAAATAGAGACGAAGAAGGCATCGGGTAGAGACAGGCAAAGAATAATCCGCTTATGAGTGGTGTCAGATCGAAGGGAGGGAAGTAAATACAGATTCGGAAAAGCATGAAGCAGAGAAGGAAGGGACGGAAGGGAGGGTGGATCAGAATGCAGCAGTAGAGATGTGGAACGAGGGATGACCAAAGACAGGGAGGAAGGAGGAGGGGGATATAGAGAGGGTGACACATACACACACGCGCGCGCACACACACACACACTCACATGATTAACACTGGCACACTGCAGCCCATTAAATATTTACGGAAGCGCTTTCTTCTGCCACCTCAGTGATGAAGACAGGCGGCCGGAGGATTATCAGATGGTCGAAGCCCGAGGCGCAAAAGGATTAAACATTAACTGGCAGACAGATCCCGTTTCTTTGGCGTCTGAGCCCATTAACACTGGCCAGGCCGCACTGACCCCCCCAACACCACCACCCCATCTCTCATGCATACACACACACACACACACACACACACACATACACACACTTGTCCACCCACAGAGCCTCTCAACTCCAAGTCTCTCTCTGTCTCTCTCCGTGATGACACTGAATGATGGAGAAGGAAAGGGTGCCCTCTGGACGCCACTTGCTCCTGGCACAAGACAGATCACTTGAGACAGAGAAAGAGAGAGAGAGAGAGAGAGAGAGAGAGAGACACACACTTCAGCTGGTCTGCAGGAGGATGAGTGCAGAGTGTGGAGGAGAGTTAACAGAGAACCGTCTATGAGGGACGTTTATTGAGGTTGTCTAATACACATATCAGGGCTGTGCAGAAAAATTCGGCGAAAAACTGGAAAGTTTGGGAAATTAAATGTCATTCTCCAGGCCACATCAGACCAAATCACTCCCACCACTATCATAACGCCACGCGTAATCATGCACTCTGTTCAACATCTACAGAAACACAGTAATCCTTCAGGAAGTACATTTAAAGGAGAACTGAAGGCAATTTTTTTTTTATGATCAAAATTCAATTTCTCTCACTTTATTAAATATACTCGTAGGAATGCATTTTTGATCGCTATTTTGTCGCTGCTATAGCAAGTTATGAGTGTTTGAAATATGCTACGTAATATATCAGTCCATATGTCAAAGCAATGGGCGTAAACGAGATGCGTTGAGACCTGTGTGAGACATCGTAGGACGGAAGTAAAACGTACAGCGGAAATCAAAGTGACCGACATCTGCCAACGTTGCCAAAAGACGCGCGCGCCCTCTTTCGAATGCTGACGTAATCAAACCGGAAGTTTTGTTTGTTTTGATAGCAATCAGGAAAGTTTGAAAAAAGTCGGCAGTAATCGTCATTTAAACTCGTTTTTGTGCAATATTTTGTTTGGAAAACAGTTTTCAAAATGGCAGCACTGACACCTGGCTGACACTTCACGTTTTGAAGTCTCGCACAAGTCTCGTGAAGATCGCGCGGATAAGCGACGCCTGCTGTGGACCAAACGAACTAAATTCAACACGGCTGAAAACCGAATAGGCCGATAAGTATAATATTTTATTGCAGTTAGTTGCCGATACGAGTCACGATGTAAGGTTACTAAAACCGAAAACGTAATTGAATAACACGTTAATTAAGAAATAAAGCAAGTTTAAAAATGACTTTAGTTCTCAATTAAAGTTTAAAGGAACAGATCAGCAAAAAATAAAATTTTTCAAGAAATAAAAACCAAGAAATATTTGGTGTTTACTATCAATTTATTTAGCTTTGCACTGGAGCCAAGAGGCTACTGTAGCTATACAGTATATTTCATATTCTATCCACATTCATTGGATATTAGCAATTGCACACTCTGATTGGTTACTATTAAGCTATCAGCTCATATACCATGAGCAGAGAAAAACAAAATGGTGGAGCGCATCAAGTCAGATGCACTGATCATTTTATCAATTATTTGAAAGAAATAGAAATAGATAATAGAATATAGTGTTTTCCCCCCAAAATATCTCCTGTTCTACACTCCAGCTCAGTCGGTGGTAGTAATGCACCTTTAAGTTGGTTTGCCAACCGCCCAAAAAAAATCGTGAAGAAGAAGAAAAACAAAATGGAGGACTGTGTTACTGAAAAACCGAGGATGAAATAAAAACTCCACTCCAAAAAAATGCAAAAACCCCCCCCCCACAAAATATGGAATTAAAGTGGTAAGAACGTGTCATTTTTATTTTTCAAGAATTATTATTATAGCATTTTTCACAAATTGCTCCTGTCATTTCACCGGTTTGTTTACAGTCTAAGCGGAAATGAGTTTGTTGGACATTTTGTATAAAGTTTTTATTTATCAAATTTGTAAAAAATAAAAATAAAAATGCTCTGCTTCTCAAAATCCAGTGAATGTGGATAGAATAAAACAGTTATTCCACAAAATCGAGTCTTTTAGTTTTTTCAGGTTATTATTACTATACAGGCCCGCCGACAGGGGGGGACAAACGGGTATGTTGTCCCGGGCCCAGGAATGGGCAGGGCCCAGAAGTGGGCTCTCATGAAGTTGCGATTAAATAATTTTATTTCATTTCAAAATGTGTTGATTTGGGGGAGAAATGTGCTATATTTGCATTCAATAAATGATTTCTAGATCTTTTGCCTTTATTGTCTTTGAAAAAGGCGTCAAGAACCCCCTACCACCCCTAATGCAAAAATGGTTTGGTCTGACTCTTTGATTAAGGGGAAAAAACCGACATCATTCGATCATAGAGCTTCGACAATCAGCGTGCGTGCCATTTGCCAACATGCACAAGTCAGGAGCACAGAAAAGAAAAGAGAAAAAGAGAGGCAGAAACCAAGAGACTCAGGGGCTCACTGCATAAATATTTTAAAAAAGATTGGGATGATGCAGCAGGTACTAGCAAAGGCAGTGGGGCAGCTGAGCCAGGTAAGACACAGCCAACTTTTTCCAGCCCTGTAAAGTAACCCCAACCAAGGCACGCGCGGCACGCAATTCATGTTACAAACGAGGGGAGAGCAAGTCACACTGAACACCATATCAAACGCACAGGGCATTGAATCATTTCATAACCACAACGGCTTAATAACATTGTGTTTCATATATCTGATTGAAGCTAAGAATATTCACATTAGCTCGCAATCATATCCCGCTGTTTCTCGAGCGGTGTGTTCTTCTCTGCTTTTCACACTGGACAGTACGCACGCACAGTATACTATGTTCGCCCCCAGCCCTGCCCGAAATCCCCCGTCCATCGCTGCTCCTTCAAGAGCACCCCAATCGTGCGTGATTTAAAGTAGACTATCCACGAGTTTAGGAATACCTTTTTGAATACCTTTTTGAATACCTGTCATTTAAGGGTTGGAGTGAGTAGAGACTGGGATAAGAGAGGTGGGTGTGTGTGTGGGATGGCCCGGGGGGTGGGGGGTGTTGTTAGGGGGGGCCCATTCAGAGCATTTTGTCCCGGGCCCAGCCAAAGCTGTCAGCGGCCCTGTTACTATACCATATAAAAACCAAAATTTGTAACAAACTCTACTATAATATATTCTCTATGTCAAATTATATAATGAAAATCAGCAAGTGATAAACCTATGACGACAATCAAAGATCCGGGTTTGGGCAGAAAATGGTGTCGTATAAACAGAAACAATTCCTCTGTATAATTGTAGTAATGTTGTGTCTAGAAATAATGCTTTAAATCACAATGAAGAGAAGTGTGGAGCTGTTTCTTATCAGGTAATAAAGCACAACATGAAATGCCCCATTCTTCATCGTGAGCTTGACCTAAGAAGGATTTTTAGATTTTTTTTCTGTTCATGAGCATGCATGGTAGCTTTGCAACTCACTATTCAAAGGGCCTAATATTATATTATTCTATCCACATTCACTGGATATGAGCAGTTGCAAGTTCTGATTGGCGACTCTACTACTAGGCTATCAGCTCATACTGTATACCATGAGTAGAGAAAAATAAAATGGCAGAGCATGTTGCTGAACCAACTGAGGGTGAAATAAAAACTCTACTCGAAAACAAAACCACAAAAATGCAAAAAAAAAGGACAAAATATGGAGTGAAAGTATTTGATGGGAAGAACGTATCTTTTTTTATTTTTCAAGAATTATTATAGCATTTTTCACAAATTGCTCTTGTCATTTCACTGGTTTGTTTCCAATAATTTTGTCGCCGTTTGTATAAAGTTTTTATTGATCGAATTTGTAAAAAATAAAAATGAAAATGTTCTGTTTCTCAAAATCCAGTGAATGTGGATAGAATAAAACAGTTATTCCCCTCAATCTTGTTATACATGGCTTATAGCCAACTCAGTGCTACGCGCCTCGTCGGCTATCAGCTCATATACCGTGAGTAGAGAAAAACAAAATGGCGGCGCGTGTTACTGAACCAACCGAGGACGAAATAAAAACTCAACTCAAAAACAAAACCCCCAAAAATACAAAAAAAAAAAAAAAGCACAACAAAATATGGAATGAATGTATTTGATGGTACAAACGCATCTTTTTTATTTTCCAAAAAGTATTATCACATTTTTCACAAATTGCTCCTGTCGTTTCACCGGTTTGTTTACATTCTAAGCGGAAATGGTTTTGTCGGATGTTTTGTATAAAGTTTTTATTGGTCGAATTTGCAAAAAATAAAAATAAAAAGGCTCCGTTTCTTAAAATCCAGTGAATGTGGATAGAATCAAACAGTTATTCCACTCAATCTTGTTGTACATGAGCTGGTGGCCGACAAGGCACATCGATTTTGTGGAATAATTCTTAATTATTTTCCATCAATACACACCAGTACGGTATCTTCATAAGCAATGCAAACTCACTTTAACACCTAAAGCAATGTGTGCCCAAGCTGATCTCATACAACGATGTTCATTACAAAGACAGCGAGGGGACAAAGAGTAACAGTAAAACATAATTATTATACACGCCTGCTAAAAAGGGCACTTGTATACTCCGAGGCCAGAAGGCCAGCGGCTCAGCTTGACGTCTATCTGTGACACAATTTCACTTCGAATAAAGGGCGCAGAGGTTAAGAAGGGATCACATCGAGCACTGCTTAACCATAATTCATTATTAATTGAACTTATTCCATGCTGCATGTCTTCTGTAATATCTCATTTAGATGTACTTTTTTTTCCGAGCAGTTTTTTTTCCCGATATCAAAGCTTATTTATGCGGCACAGCAAAGTAGCAAAGTATGTTATAATATTTGCATCTGTGTAATATTGTAATATCTTCTGCTTATTCTTATACACGTAAATACAAACGTTAGAACTTCTGGGTGGGCGGCACGGTGGTGTAGTGGTTAGCGCTGTCGCCTCACAGCAAGAAGGTCCGGGTTCGAGCCCCGTGGCCGGCGAGGGCCTTTCTGTGCGGAGTTTGCATGTTCTCCCCGTGTCCGTGTGGGTTTCCTCTGGGTGCTCCGGTTTCCCCCACAGTCCAAAGACATGCAGGTTAGGTTAACTGGTGACTCTAAATTGACCGTAGGTGTGAGTGTGAATGGTTGTCTGTGTCTATATGTCAGCCCTGTGATGACCTGGCGACTTGTCCAGGGTGTACCCCGCCTTTCGCCCGTAGTCAGCTGGGATAGGCTCCAGCTTGCCTGCGACCCTGTAGAACAGGATAAAGCGGCTACAGATAATGAGATGAGATGAGAACTTCTGGGTAAAGGTCATGTGAAGTTGCACAGCAGGATAATTAGCATCCTTATGAACAAAACCGGTCGCCATAGCAACCAGAAACTGCTCAACTTTATTGGACCTGGTTGAATTCTTCATTGCACCAACTGCAACGATCTCTGGGCTCGTTTAGTTTTCCTGTTTTGTGTTGGCTCCGTCCACCTGCTCACCTGAGGCCTGTCTCACCTGGTTCAGCCTCTATATAAAATCAGTTTGGCAGATATCAGAGGAGAGGAGAGAAAGAAAGAAAGAAAGAAAGAAAGAAAGAAAGAAAGAGGGGGAGAGAGAGACAGACAGACGGACGGACGGACGGACGTGGCAGCAGCTGTCCTTTTTGGTGGTTGTTGGGTTTTTTTTTTAAACAGGGCACTGCACCTTGTGTTCAATTCATCCAGACACTTTCCTTACACTATTGATTCCTGACGATCCACACTAACCCATTTGCTTATTTTGTTTGCCTTTAACGCTTTCATCAGTTTAAGTTTTGTTTATTCCAATAAGTCCTTGAGTTTTCTAATTTAAAGACGGATGTCCTCCTCTTTTGGTACGGTCTTGAGTTGGATCGTAACGCATCGGAAAACTGCTGGTGCGTTTCTTTTTGAGTCACGGGAAAACGGTCAGGCTCTCTCTCTCTCCTGATCAGTTTCCCACTGGATTACTCGTCAATATCAATCAGATAAACATCCTTTTATAGGGATGTTCTCTGACTCTCACTGTTTCTGATGAAGGATTCAGCAAAATTTTCCACCAGCTAGTTTTGATGTTATGATTCACGGTAGACTTTGAAGTGAGTTTTCATAGCTTTACCTACTTATTTTTTCAAATCAAACTCATTCATGTAAATAAACTATTTTAAAATATAACTGGAGTTGTTTTGATGAAAAATATTGAGATCTTAGCGGTCGGAATGATATTTTAAAAATGAAACGCGAGTGTCAGTTTCAGTTCAGTTAATGTGAATTGTTTATTGGATGTGGATCAGACAGTTTCTTCGAGGTTCGCCTTGAAAGCTGTGAATATTAATCAAAATAATCATTTACATTCTTTCATATAAACACTAGTAGGCCCTACTTTTGAGAAACACAAATGCCTACAGAGCACAAAGAGGGTATTAGAAATAATCTTTTATTACTTTTTTTATTGAGTGTACTGATTTAACATTTTACCTAATTAGCATAATTACTACTAATTAAATACTACTTTGCATAATTTGTTTTTACTAGTTTTTCAAACTTTGCATTCAGTATACAACCATCTTTGTGCCTCCAATTTCCATGTAAATATCTTGAATGAAAAATGAAACATTATTAAGAAAAAACATTTGATCTCTTTGGTTAATGAGGCCCATTTTGGACCATGTGATCCTCGTACAGAATGTTACGGCAGTTTTCTAAAAATTAAGCCATTTTTTTTTTTCAATCTTTGATTGATTTGTAATATCTCAAGAACGGATAAACATATTTTAATTCTGTAAAAAGTCTGTTGGTCTGCATTCAATTCTGAATTCAGTGAGAGCAGTTTCAGGTAACTTGGATTGAATTTGAATTTCCTGACATGCCTACTTTAAGCATTTATCAGCAGCTGTGAATGTGATCAAGCTACCTCTTTTCCTGTAACTAGATGGAAATGTTGTTCTTTGATGCTACTGAATAGATTTCATGCAGCTGATGTTAATTATATTTTTGCAATTTAAGACCACACACACACACACACACTAACTAGACAACTTCATAGTCACTGAACACCCTCAAAGTTTTAAATTTGAGTGATTCTTATTCCCCGTCTCATGAATCAAGTATAGGAATGTCAAACTTATAAAATAAACACTCAAAAATATGCAATTTTGGCCTTGAATTTACATCATGCAGCTGTAAAATAATTTCCCAGTTTCTCCATCTGTTTGGAGGATTTCTAACATTACCAGTATATATCATTACTCTCTCCAGACGCACATCAGTCAGGAAAAGAGCGTCTGTATTTTCAATCAGTCGGTGTTGAAGCTGCCAGGAGGAGCACTTGGGGAATTTCCCCGAAGCCCTGTCAGATCTTAACCCCCGTTTTTGCTCAGAGAGAAACCCCAAACCGCCTTTGCTCTCAGAGATCAATACACTAGTTAAACTGTTATTTCTCCCATAAAGGGGGAAAAAAAACCCACATGTGCTCCAGCTACTATCCTGCACAGATCATCGGATGGAGTTCGCTATCACATGGGATGAGTGTGAGTCATTTGAAAAGATTAAATAAAGTGTGCTGTCATCTGAGGCTATAATGAAGGGAGCTAAGAATAATGGCAGAGAAGGGCAGAGAACCTGAAGTGCTTACACAAAACAATGAGTGATATGACTGAAAAAGCTATGGGAAACCATGGCCTAATGGTTAGAGAAACAGCTTTGGGACCAAAAGGTTGCCGGCTTGATTCTCTGGACCAGCAGGAATGGCTTAAGTGCGCTTGAGCAAGGCACCTAATCCTCAACTGCTCTGGGCATGTTGCACGTCGGTCTGGATAAGAGCGTCCGCTAAATGCCATGAACGTAATGTAACTTGACATATTTCATGAACAAAGCATGCTGTTTTCATGTAATTCTTTATGGTTATAGGTTTACTGTATCTCATAATAAAACTCTCTCAGTTAGATTAGCGCCGAGGGATGAGTTCGCTGTTGATTGATGCCTTGTACTTTTGTCTCCGAACATGCCTGATTGAATCAACACGTTTGTTTATTACTCAACTAACATTTGAAGATTACAGCACAACATCTGCTCGTTCATTTATTTCTGGAAAATTTACAGTTCACTGTAGCATATGTGAATATAAAGTGCCTTTATACATGTAGCTGGTGTTCTATTGATAGTTCCTTTAATCACCCTTTGGGTTTGCGTTCTTATGATTTTTGATTTCCTTCTCCTGCTAATGGGCCCATGCTGTAGGCACCATAGTGATGAAGTCATATGACTCATCCCAAGTAAGTTTTAAAGTGACTTTCAAGAAATTGATAAATGCGCTTGGTGAATAAGTATGGTGAGTAGCATGTATGGTGGTTTAAAAAAAAACAACTTTTTTTTCCAATTCAAAAGGAAGGATTTGCCTGGGTATCCGGTTATTTAGCACAAAAGTCTTTTAGCACAAGATCTAAAGTCTCTTAGCACAACTCTGGATTATGGCCACAATAATCGAACAAAATACTCATCTTGATCTAGGAAGGGGTTTATTATGATTGCTTAGGGACTGGAAGCTGGAATTTCTGTTGCTGTCCATGTTAAGGATCAGTTGTTGATCCCTGAAACCTGGACAGAAAATCCGATTCTTTGGTATCCTTGGATATTTGTAGTTAAGCCATAACAAACCTTGAATTGTGGGCACCTTCATAGATAACTTCAGTCACTTCTGATCATATCACAAATTCAACTGACTGTCAATAATTACGCGTTTGCCGAATTCATTAACCAGAGGATTATGTCTCTTGCCCTGCTTGACATGTGTTTTGCCAGCTAAGAGTGGAATCTATTCCTAAAAACTTACTCAAATTATTAAAAGTCCATTTGATATGACATATATTACTGTTTTCATCTGTATTTGACTAATATAGCTACAAAGTCTTTAACTGAAAAATTTCGCTTGACTTTTCATTCTTTATCAAATTAGCAAATTGTAAATAATAACAAGAAGACAGAGTCATCTATATCCCCCGTCCTACCGGTATATACCAAGTTTCAAGATATTATTTGTTACATTTTTCAAGTTCTGCTGCAGGAAATCAACCCTCCCTCTTTACACTGACCTCAGCAGCCCATGGCATAAACCCACCAGACCTTTGGTCCAGGTGAGCTAAAAATGAAAATTTCTCACATTTCTTAGTATCAAAAATCACATATACATTACTTAATCAACACATATACCAACTTTCAAGACCACACCACTCATAGTTTTCAAGTTCTGCTCCGGAAACAAAGACTAACCTGAGAGACTAAGTCTGAAATTGTTTCCATGGAAACATAAAAAATTTAAATTTCTCAAATTTCTTAGTATGAAAAGGCACATCTACATCACCTTGTTAACATGTATACCAAGTTTCAAATCTGTATCATGAATAGTTTTGGATATATGCTCCAGAAACGAACATTGCTCTTAGAAATTAAGTCAAAATCTATTTTTTATGTAAAAAATTGAAAAAAAAAACTTTTTTTTTTCCAAAAATCCAAAATAGCAAAAGGCACCGGTTCACATGTTGCTTGATATGTATGCAAAGTTTCATGAATATATCTTTAGTAGTTTTAAAGATATGGCCCGGAAACAAAAACGTGACCGGATAGATGAATGGAACCCGTTTAAATATGATGTAATTTAAGCTTAGCACTTTATTAAAGACAAAACAAACCTGGAAGTTGGCTGTAGTGGTGCACTGTGTCAGTGGACGTGCTGTCTTAAATAATTTGGAGGGAGGATTGGTGACTAACGTACGGGCTACTTTAAACATGGTGGTTTCAAGATGGCAGGGTGGGGAAATACAGTCGCTCATTTTCGATCTGAATCTCGGCAACTTTCATAAAAAAAAAAATCCATCAAACATCTTTAAATGACTTCTACTACTATTGCTATGACTATGACTACTACTGCCATTACTACAACTACTACTATTATGATGACTGCTACTACTACTACTACTAATAAACATAGCTGCAAACAGCAATTGGGGCTAAGCACTACAGCAGGGCAGAGTTGCCATGGCAACTTCACCTAATCATGTTAAAAGCGTAGCTGTAAGCACTGATAGCAAGTTTTATGTCAAATTGTTGGCTTTTCAATTTGTGAAATGATTTCTCTGTCACAGACCAAATAAAATCCTTAAATATTAAAAAAAAAAAAAAATGGTATAGTGCCTCCAAATGGCCAAATTTCATGAAATGTCATTCATACCCATCACATTACATTACAATACATTAATGGCATTTAGCAGATGCTCTTATCCAAAGCAATGTACAACGTACCCAGAGTAGCCTGGGGAGCAGATGGGGGTTAGGTGCCTTGCTCAAGGACACTTCAGCCATTCCTGCTAGTCCATGGTATCGAACTGGCGACCTTTTAACCCTAAAGCTGCTTCTCTAACTGCTTCTGTGTTAGTAGGTAAGGATGGTGAGCAGAACATGTCACCATAGAGGGTGTATATGGATGGATCAGTTGGACTGGTGTCCCATCCAGGGTGAATTCTCCCAACTTGTGTGCTCAGTATTTCCTGGGTAGGATTCTGATCCTCTATGATCTTGACCTGGACATATCGGTTACTGAAGAGGAATAAATTTCAACACCACACTTTTGGTAAGTATATTACCAATGGCAGGGGTAGAAAAATCAGTAGCTTGGACACCTGGAAAAATCCAATTTCATATCCAAGCTATACGTTTTTTGTTGCTTTTTAAATACATGTGGTTAGCCTGAAGACAAGTCTGAAATATCCCTACTCCTTATTGACTTTCACAAAACTGTAGTTTTCTGGAAACCTGTTGGATGGAATTGTTAAGACAAATGGTTAAACATGGCTGGAGTCGACCACCAACCCCTGAAGGTGCTGAAGAAGTAGAATACAGACCAAGATACTCTAATTCTGATATTCTAAGGATAACCAAGAGTGAGAGTCTCAGAAGTGTGATCAGGAGTCAATATCTAAAGTATACTGGACATGTATGTTGCTGCACTAACACCATGATAACTAAAAAAAAAATGTTTGCAAAAGCCAAGAAACCATACCATCCTGACCCATGGATCAACATATCAAAGTTGCTGAATGTCTCAATCGAACAGGAAAAGAGAACAGCACAACTGAAAGCTGGTTTTGCTGCATTGATTAAACATTAGTTCAACAATGCAACTCCATGGCATTAGGCCATGGCTTCCCCCTGTATTCCTTATACCAATAAAGAGTACCAAATTTGACATCACTCCAACAAAGCACTCCTGAGATATGACCACTTCCTGTTTTGGCACTGTTTACCATCAAATCTCATTTGATGATTGTGGCTATATCAGTTGACCCATCACAGTTTTTTTGGCAACTTTTGGTCAGAACCCTCTCTTGATGATTCTTGCCAGGTTTGATGGTTATACGGCCATTGGTCATTCTGGAAAGTAGGGTTGTTTGTTTGTTTGTTTGAAAAATTCAAAATATTTTTATTTAAAAATACAATACAATGGAGTTTATTCAATTCACAATGACCTTATTCAGTTCAATTCACCATGACCTGGAGATTCAGGGGAAATAAGAAGTGCAGCTCTAGGACAAACAATTCAAAGGTTATAAGCAAAAATGCACTCTGATATTTGGTCTGTTGGTGGTGCTACAGGGAATGATTGATTGACTCCAAATTTAATGCCAGGGTACTTTGGACTGTCCTCTATCAATGTGCCAAATTTGATGAAACTCCACCAAGGAGTTCTGTGGGCTGCCTTAGACTCCCATGGCAGAAAGTATACGTGAAAAATTCTATTACAATAGATGCCTTGTACTTGAAAATAAAACAAAAGTCATTAAAAAAAGTCATCCAGCTAGCTAATGTTAGCTTCTTCTTATTATTATTTGGCCTCGACTGAGATGCCCCGCACAACCCTTTGCCACACCTCTCTATCAGCCATTGTGTTTGGCAGGTCATTCGCATCGATCCCAGTATCCTTCGATATAGATGCAGGGAAAGTGAGTTTTCTTGACCTTACTGGTCGGTGACTCGGGCTCTACAACAGGAGGCGAGATATTGGTTTCTCCCTAGCACGGAAGCAGTGCCTGGCAAAGAGCACCCTTCTTTGTGTTGTACGATTCATCTTTTTGATAACTTAGGTATGCAACGGGGGTGTCGCCATGACTACCCAAGGTTGTATGTTGGCCGTTGGCTCAAAGGAGCTCATCCGCCCTTTGACAGGTCTTGTTTTTCGTCCTTCTGGGTGACATACCACCCTCCTCACCAGCATGCACTGGTGGGGTGCTGGTTAACACGCCAACAACTCGTCTATGCGGCAGGTTGTACTGGGTTACATAGTACCAATAGCAGGTATGCATCCTGACCTGACCACAATGTTAGCTTAGTGACGCCAAATTGTACTTTTATTTTCATCAACCAGTTAGGGGCTTATTCTTCTTTACATCAGCCTTTTTATTTAACTGTATTGTTTTTGAGAATTCAGTATTATTGTTGATTTCATTGCAGCTTCTCAACTAGATGTAAATCCTCTCTCTCTTGCTCGCTCTCTCTCTCAACCAATCAAAACAAAAGGCACAGAAATGATGGTGGATGTGTGGATTATAGCATTTTCAGGCAAGTTAATGACACAGCTCTGGGGATCTCCAACTTAATTAATAATTAAACCATGATTACTATCAAATGCGATTAAAGCTGTTTGATTTAGTTCTTATAGTTTTAAGTCCACTGAATGAGTTTAATCCAAAGCGTCAATAAGTTGAAACAAGGAGAAATGTCAACTTAACTAGAACTGCAATTTTAATGAAATTGGGAAAGGTGCTGTTAGTGTGATCCAAAATGTTTTGAATCTACTTCTTAACACAGCCCGGGATCTGGGGGTTACAGGTTCAAACGTAAAATGCTTTAATGGTGCCCATAAATAAATATGATGGTATGTATTTGCATAATGTGCCTGAATTTAAATAAAAATATTTAATAATTGGATAATATTCATAAAATTAACATGAGGGGAACTGGTTGATTTCTTTAAAAATATTTTCATTTTAATTTTTCTTTCTTTTTCTTTTTTTTTATCAAGAGATCAATTCAGATTGTGAGAAGCCCGGCTGTAGATTATTAAGCTCATCCAAAGAATGTTATAAAACATTCCTGATGTAGTCACTAGAGCAAAAGGGCAGAAATCTGTATCAGGAAAGTATGCTCTAAAAGAAAATCAGTGTTCGATCTCTGGCATTTAGATGTCGTTTGACTTTTGTTCTGGTTTTGTGTGCATGAGCACAGCACAGTGGAATGAGCTTATGAACGTCTCGGCGCTGCGGTGCAGCACTTTTGAATAATTTACTCTTGTTTTAGTGCTCAGTGCTCAGTGACAGTGAGAACCGAGGCCAATGACAGAGAAGAGCAGAGCTCAAACCACACAGCCATATGTCAGTTTCTCTGCTCGGTTTCTGAGGTGGGAGAATACCCATCACTGACACAGAGGCTTTGCAAATGGAGGCTTGCTTCAATATCTTTCACGGTGTGAATACACATCCCTCGCTTTCATTCAGATCGCTAGTTCTCTCACACCGCTTTACTTTCCGACACTGATAAATGAAACTAGTTGGAGGTATTATCTGTCTTGCATTGATCTTGAGCTGATGAAACAGTATGAAGGCTCGTTTTTGTACACGAGGGGTGTGTTGGATCCATCTGTTCATGAGAAAGAGGGAGGAAAGAGGAAGAGGTGGAAGGTTCGGTACCCCAGGAGCCTGTGGCTGTCAGGATAATGCAGCACTAAGGCAGTTGTGCCTAGAACAAATGTGTATTACCTCAGGGAGCTGAAACTAGATAGCACCTGCTTAGGTGAGAAGTCTACAGGTCGAGGGAGAGTGGGACCTTGACAAGTTGGCAGTGAAAGACAGAGTGGCATGTTGGAAACGTCTGCATTTCCCTTCAGACTCAGTGCTGTCTGTCAGTTCAGACTGCCTGCGTTAGTAGCTAAGGATGGTGAGCAGAACATGTCACCATAGAGGGTGTATATGGATGGATTAGTTGGACTGGTGTCCCATCCAGGGTGAATTCTCCAAACTTGTGTGCTCAGTATTTCCTGGGTAGGATTCTGATCCTCAATGATCCTGACCTGGACATAGCAGTTACTGAAGAGGAATGGATTTCAACATCACACTTTGGTAGGTATATTACCAATGGCAAGGGTTGACAAATGAGTAGCCTGGACACCTGGGAAAATCTGATTTCATACCCAAGTGATTAGTTTTTTGTTGGTTTTTAAATACATGTGGTTAGTCTGAGGACAAGTCGGAAATATCCCTGCTCCTTACTGACTTTCACAAAACTGTAGTTTTCTGGAAACCTGTTGGATGGAATTGCTAAGACAAATTATTAAATATGGCTGGAGTCAACTGCCAACCCCTGAAGGTGCTGAAGAAGTAGAATACAGACCAAGATACTCTAATTCTGATATTCTAAGGATAACCAAGCGCAATAGTCTCAGAAGTGTGATCAGGAGTCAATATCTAAAGTATATTGGACATGTATGTCGCTGCACTAACACCATGATAACTAAAAAAAAAAAGTTGTTTGCGAAAGCCAAGAAACCATACCATCGTGACCCATGGGTCAACATATCAAAGTTGCTGAATGTCTCAATCAAACAGGGAAAGAGAACAGCACAACTGAAAGCTGGTTTTGCTGCATTGATTAAACGTCAGTTCAACAATGCAACTCCATGGCAACAAAATTACTGATTGGAGGAATATACAGATACAGATAGGTTTTGATATGTAGCTATGTTTAAACCTGATTCGATTTTGCTCCTGCTATTACAGTCACAATTGTTAAACATATTGAGAGGCAGAATGGACAGGACTCTCCGTCTCATAGCCAAAACCTTGGCCAACAACTTGACTTTTTTGCTGAAGGTGTGAACAATGACACGTTGAAAACTAGCTGGCCAATTTTCGATTAGGTTTCTGGACAAACCAAGCACTTGCCTGGTGGTCTAGTTAATAAGTTTATCACTCCTTTGTCATATTAGCCATTGCAGTGTCAGAGACCATTTTGCTCTTCTGTACTACACATCCAGGACTTCATTCAGTTTTAAGAAGAGCTGGCCAAATGGAACACATGTTGATGCTAGCCAGATTTGATTTCAGGCATATGTGAGACCTGAGGTAAAAGAGTGACACGATAGGCAAACTAGTAGCCAAGGACTTACTGAAATAAAGTTTTTGTAAGGTTGTAAATGCAGTACCACAAGCTGGGCTCTCGACTGGAAGATCTCAAGTTCTACTCGCAGTCAGGTCACCCCAAAGACCATCATAAAAATGGTACCTACTGCTATCTGGCAAGGAACGCTGCAACACAGATGCGAGTAGGGAGCCAAACTCTTGTAGTTACCAGAGGACCAGCCCCCCAACTCTAGCTATATAACACGCGAGAGCCTGGGGGCTATAGAAATGGAGATCAGCATTGCACCCATGTGTCTCAAGAGCTGGTTAGTACTGGGATGGGAGACTGCCTGGGAAGACCAGGTCCTGGTGCGGGAGGGGGGACTTAAGCACAGTAGACTGTGGCTGGGATTTTCAAATGGCAGGTCTAGCAAGCAAGCTTTCTCTGGCCACAAATCAGTTGTAATTTTATTTATTCACCTTCTGAAACTGCTTCATCCTGGTTTTGATTGCAGTGGATCCTGAGCCTTTTGTCACAAAGTTGGAGGCACATCTTTGTATGCTGCAGTATTATGCCTTTCTTTCACTGGAACCCTGCCCGAAGTCAGCTGGAACTGGCTCCAGCTTCCCCCTTGACCTTGACATGTAAATGGGATGGATGGATTGATTAATGGATCGATGGAACTGGAACCCAAACCCCGTTCTAGCATGCAAACCCCATATGAATGCCTTTTGCAATGGGATATTCAACAAGCACACATGGGCATCATGGGCAAGTGTCCACATACTTTTGGCCAGCATATAGTGTTGAGCTGCAAAGACCTTGCGCTTTAGCAGCTTGTATTTGAAATGGAACAGAGATTATGGGGGTAGAATTGCCGACTGGCTGGCCACACACTGGCACCATTTCTCAGCATTATGCTCAATTTGCACACTGCTGCTTGTGTTTTGCTCTCGGGCTTGGCCACTGCTGAGCTTCTCGGCCATTGACTGGGTCATATTTCAGCAGTGTTTTTGTCTTTGCCATTGAGCAGGTCTTGTGTTGTCACGAGGCTTATTACCCAGTACGTTCCAGTGATGAAATCCTGGAGCGATGTATCTCACACCATTCGGCCCACCAGCCATCAAGCCTTTATTTTCTTGTTCAGAGAAAATGACACAGCAGTTTTCTTTAAAGCCTAAAAAAAGTTGATTTTTCCTGAATCATCATCATCTTCAGTTTTTCACAGAAAAGGAGAAGGATGACAATGTTTTTTTTTTTTTTTGTGAGCAAAGCTCCATTAGGAGGCCTACGATCAATAGACAGCTATTTAATTTAACTCTCAGAACCTGGAGGAGTGGGGATTGGATGGGAGATGCACAATGCTTGTCTCATGAGATTCATGTCATTATGGGCTTCAGATGGACTGGATCTGAGTGTCATTAGCTGAGGGTGTCCATGAGCATCGAGCAAGGTCAGACACTACAAGCCATACATATGAAAGCAACCACGCTGTCAGAAATAGGGGTACAGTAGGAGTCCATTTCTGTCCCCCAAGGTACAGTATACACTAATGTACCCCCTAGGGCTCATTATTGGTAACTATGTGTACCTTTTTAGGGCCAAAAAGGTACATATGTTCCCAAGCAGTATATAAAGGGTACAAATAAGTACCCTAGAGGGTACTGCCCCAGTGGCAAGCCATTGTACCCCTAAAGATACAATAATGTACTTTATTTTTCAAAAAAATCTATGTTTTAAACAGGAAATGTCTTCATATTTTTGTTGATAACCATTCAGTAACACAATCATCACCTCCTCATGGATCGTCACCTTGTTGTGGTGGGGAGGCTTGCATGCACCGGTGATTCCACAAGTGATGCTGTCAGGAGCTCCGGCTCCTGGTTGGGTCACCCTTGGCAGCAATGTTGTGCGGGGAGGTGCCAGAAGAAGCATGATCCAACAAAGTCCTCAACGGCAGAGCAGGTGGAGGAGATGGACTTCATTGAAACTTCCAACGACTGTGAAGGTGGAGGAAGGCTGCAGCAAAACTTTATGCCCCAACCATCTGGGATCTCCAGCCACTAAGCAAAGCTGAAGGACTGCCAAGGACCGAGTGTTTGCTGGTGCGCAATGGCATCCCGACACTAAAAGAATTGATGCACAGGCATCTCCTAATCGGATCAGCAGACCTCGATTGAACATCTCATGTGACGGTGGTGACGACGACGACAACAACAATGAACACAATAATTAAAACCACAAACCTTTTCAGCATCCATTACACATCATATATATTACCTGTTTATTAGCTCATCTGGCCGACAGGCGATGAGCTTATGCCATCGTGTTATCTATCATCTGTCGTCATCCACATTTCACGAAAATCACTTCTTTTCTCTCAATTTTTCACCGATTTTTATAGTTTTTGGCAAGAAGGTAGGTTTACCTAGGGTGCATATGGCTTCTACCCAAATTTGCATAATTGCAATTAATAATGAAGATATGGAGTACTTAAGCCCTAACAAGCAGTTTCCACACAAATCGCTTCTTCTCAGTCAATTCCTCACTGTTTTGGATCCTTTCTGGCAAATAGGTAGGTATTCCTAGGGTGCATATAGCTTGTATATAGCTTGCAACATTTATTGGGCAAGGTGGCCTACTTTAGATCGTTCCTTCTGGACTAGACGGGGACGGAGTGAGCTATGCCATCATTGACGGTCTTGTTGTATCTTCTGCAACACATCAGCGAACCCAAGAGAAGATTGAACGGATTTTGTACAAGCCATCAGAAATAAACAATTGCGCACCAGAACAGATACATTAATATCAACCTAAGCTTTGTGTTGCAGCCAGAACTAATATCAGAGCTGCTGTTATAGAAAATTAATTAACACCCTCCAACCAATCAGAATCGAGAATTCGTCAGGCTGTGATTTCTATGTTTCATTGGCTTCAGTTTCTTTCCGTAGCAGAACTCGTTTCACTTTCTGGTCTTGCAGACCCTCAGTTATGTGAAAAGTCTCTCAACATTTATTACTTCATTTATGAAATTTATTAGTGTATATATATTGGAGCATGTCGCTTTAGCTCAGTGCTCCAGCGCCCTGTATTTGAAATGACACACTGAAAACTGCTGCCTGTCAGCGTTTTTAATTTAAAAGTTGCCCGTATGCAGTATTATGTGAATGATGGAGTGGATAGCGACCAGACGATCTATAAATCAAGGTAGTGAAAAGGTGCATGATCCATTGTGTTCATTTTTTTTTTCTTGCCGGTGGCTAATATAAATGGCAATTTCTTTTGTGTCAGATTTGTTCATATTCATGCTGAGTATTCGTCGAGACGTTGCCATTTATTGGCATTCCAGTGGTATTCACTTGGACTGTAATCAAAAGCAGACGACACCTGGTGAACACCTCATCTGCTTGATTACATAAAGAGCTCAGACATGAGTGAGTCTCGGTAGTATTCTAACAACTATATCAGTTCTCAGGTTTACAAAACCTTTAATTTTTTTTAACTCTTCCAAAAACTTGCATGATGCAATCAAACCAGCTTAAAAAAATCAATGATTCTTGCTGGCTAGCTGATTCTTGATCATGTGCAGGTGAAAGAATCCTGCACCCTCTGAGGTGTGAAGCTTGCATACTCAGCCTCTGAACATAAATAAAACAACAAGCCACATCTCTTGAATGCCCGTCACGCCTCTAGACAAAAAAAATCCATCAAAGGAAAGCTGTAATGATTTAGTCATGTTCCTGCTTCAGAGTCAGATCAGGGGCTGTGTCACAACACTGTCAGTGCACGTTTGGTCCTCATCGATCAAAACTCATTTCCCCGATTTCTGACGGGCGCACAGAGAGATTAACGTTCCCGACATCAGAAGCCTTAGGGCTGCCTGCCAGCAGCTCGTCTAATCAGTTATCGGACATGTTTGTCTCTTGAAAGTGGTTGATTTTGGTTGAGGTCAAGTCCATAAGAACCTCGATCCTCCTTTCTAAACTCGTTTAACCCTCATGTTCCATTCACTATTTAGAAACGGATTTTGACTTTAGAACAATACAGGTGTATTGTTTTGTATTACAGGGACTTGGCAGAGCCATCAGGGCCTTCTAGACCTTCAGAGACGGTCCATACAGATCAGCATTTCAAATGTTATATTGAATTTCTTTCATAATTTCATTATAATTATTCACTTCTAATCTGGCCTCATTTTCTATCAAATTTGCTTCAGAAATGAAAGGGTTACTGTCCTGGAAACATTCAAATCGAGTTATCCAATGAGATTTTTTTGTTTGTTTGTTTTGTAGCCTGAGAAGAGTTTAGAGCTGGCTCACTTATTGGTGAGGACTTCATTGCCAGGACAGAAGGCCGTGGAAGTGTATGTTTATGTAGGAAGTGGCAGATGAATTAACCAATCAGATTTTGATTTATAGTGGGAGGAACCAAAAATGTATCACCCTAGACCTTCTCGAAGGCCAATGTGAGCTTAACCGCGAGTCGGTGCCATCAGCGCAGCAGTGAAGTCACCTTCCAGCTGGTGTAGCATTCATCAGTAGTGTTAGCAAATAGCAGTTAAATCAGTGTTATCGAGAGCAAGTAGCACAGGCTAACGACCGAGAAACTAAGATTTCTGTCTCCATACACTCCTTCCACGCTATATGCTCGCTACAGTATTTTTCACTCTTACTTAAGTATTCATTTCCTTGTGTCATTTACTAAGTTAGTTTTAAAAGCAACATCAACAACTACACACAACAGAGCGACCTGGCACCCTGCCGCTAATCCCTTGCAAAATCCTTTACCCTGTTGCTTTTTTGGTGTCGGATAAGCTTTGGCTGAGCTCAAGGCCCAGCTCTAACAGTAATGGTTCACCATTGGTACTTGGAAATACACTAATATTTCATTCTTCATCAGTGATTACTGCTATAAAGAACACTGATGGAAACAGACACACAGAAGCACTTCCTGTGTTGGAGGATGATCCTGAAGGCAGGTGGGAGTGGAAATAAACGATTGAGAGAATGGCACAGCCATGCACATGACTTGTTCTGGTAAAATACAGCATGTGTCCAAAAAAATCTGATGGGCAGCAATCAAAGAGAATAATAATAAAAAGATTTCATGTGTGTATCATAACCATATGGTTGAATTGAACTTAACTGAATTCATGTACAACTCCCACAATGGGTTTGAAAATCATTTTATTATTATTCCACTTTTTATTTAAAATTTAAACCTGGTCACTTTGATCCAATCCAAGCATAAGGGTTCATTCTAATCGCTACTGACCGGGCTTGGCTGGAGGCACCGTGTCTGTTCCTATTTCTGTGTGTGATCTCATCGCTGACACCAAGGCCGCCTCTAATTCCCCAGCTTATCTGAGCACACACGTTTGACAAGACTCTCTCGCAGTTCGGATCCCCACGGAGCGGCAATCGGAGAGAGGCGGGGACGAGAAGGAGGCAGGGAGGAATAAGAGAGGCCCCGCGGGCCGGAGATAAAAAACGTCTGGAAGTGACTGACGGACAATTTTGTACAGATGTGTCATGGAAAACCAGATTTTTAGTCACCTGCCAGGCTCAAAGACCCAACTGTAGTTTCATCTCTCTCTCCCTTGTTTTCCCTATCTGTCCCCTCTGGAGCGGAGGACGGCGTCATTTCCATTCTGTTCCCGCTCAGAACATTAATGAATTTCAGACGCTTTTGCAGACACAGATGGCGTCACAGGCCGGGGAGAGGATGTAACACGATTGCTTTCTCTCTCTCTCTCTCTCTCTCTCTCTCTCATGTCCCGGTTCACCGAAATCAAATGGACCATCCTTCTATTTTCTCTCGCTCTTCTCATTCTGCAAGCTATAAGCTCTGTGACTCTCTGACGCTCTGTACTTTTGCTCTCGGGCCATTTTGCACTCTTAGTCTCAAGACACATTTTCACTCCTCTGTCTCTCTCTTTACATTTGTTCATCCCTGCTTTCTCTCTCTCTCTCTGCCCCCTCCTGCTTCACCTCTTCTTCTTGCTCATTCCTTTATCTTGCTGTAGTTAATTGCAAACCTCTAGTTCTTCCCTCCTAAGGCCTAAAACATGGCTCCCCAGAAGACCAGTGAACATTGAGGAAGCTTCTTTTTAAACGTTGCACTATTTCTTACAGTTTTTCTTTTCATGTTTCTGATTTTATACGTCTTTTGGAAGGCTTCTCCGGTTAGTTCCACAGGCTTTCAATTAGCAAAATAAAATGCCATTTAAATGTAGATGTAATCAGAAATTTTCATTTCCTATCTCCGAGAAAGAGGGAATGTTTGCAGGTCATTAAGACAGCTGAAAGGTGCAGCAGTGGCGCCCCCTGCTGAGTGAGATCCAAGCCCGTGGGCAGTGCAGTGTGGGATGTATGGTTAGGATGACGGCCGTGGCCTTTTAGCAGCAGGGCTGCAGGACTCCCAGCAGGCCCAGAGTAAACAGAATCTCTATCTATCTTGCTTACTCTAACTCTCTCTCTCTCCTCTTTCCGTCTCTGAAGGAATGGAGGGTGATCATTGCAGTATTTGTTGGCGCCCCTGCTAATCTGCACAGCATTAATAATTGATCAAGCCCTGCAAGCTGTTCTCAGCTTCTCTTCTTTCTTTCTTTCTTTCTCGCAGACTCTCGCTCCTAGAGAAGGCCCGAAAGTCTGTGTCCAACAGCAAGAACAGCTTTTATTTCATCATTTTTCACACCCCAATGCAAAGTTATCCACAATCTGATACTTATAATTCAAGATTTATATTTTGGCTGTTTGAGAAATCTCTGTGAACCAGGAACCAATCTGAAAATCCTCTTCACACACCATTTGCTACCTAGCATCCAAAATCAACCAAATTAATATGCTCCGTCTCCATCCCTACTGCCATTAATATATATTTAAAAAAACCAAAAACAATTTTCTGATTATATTACAAAAGAAAAATGGAATGTAAGGGTGCGTATCTCCTCTCTATATCATGCGGCTTACAATACATCATACACAGCATCGACAACACATTTAAAGGAGATATGATGTGATAAAATGTAAAGCTTCTTTGATGCAGTACAACAGCATTCACACCACTCTGGTGAAAAATATTGGAAGACTGCTGAAGAATGGGTCTGACAGATACAAATGTCAATCTCTTTAAAGAACTTAAAGGCATGGAACCAACATCATCTTTACTTGGACTGACAGACACAGAAGCCATATCATATTAAAAAAAAACCAAACAAACAATGATGTAAAAGTATTCAAACATAAACTTTACAGCCAGAACTACAGTCCAAGCCATGCTGTAACAGAAATTTATTATACATACAGGACACTTTCTCGACGGAATAAAAATGTGTTCTATTCCCTTCTAGCGGGTTTCATTCATTTGGTTTGAGAGCATGCAATATTGTTAACATATCGCTTATCCTATGTGTATTACGTCACTCTATCCAATGGAGCATGAGCACTGAATATGGTTTATGACATTGCATGGTTGTCAAGACAACATGATGTCACACCTCGGAGCTGATGCGAATATGCAATATGAGAGTTTTCTGCTATGCATGCCCAGAAGCATTTCTTTGTTCTCCAGGAAAGAGAAAGATGCATTGAACACCCGAAAGGCGTGTTCAACGTGTGAATCCACATTCACTAGCAGTGGCGAGCCGTTACCATTAGAGCTGGGACTTGAGCTCAGCCAAATCTTAGCCAGAAACACCAAAAAAAGCAACAGGACAAAGAATTTTGCAAGGGATTAGCGGCAGGGTGCCAGGTCACTCCACTGTGTTGCTGTCGATGTTGATTTTAAAAGTAACTCAGTAAATTACAGAGGGAAATGAATACTTCAGAATGAGTGAAAAATACTGGAGTGAGCGTCCAGCGTGGAAGAACAGTCTGGAGACAGAAATCTTAGTTTCTCGGTCATTAGTCTGTGCTACTGGCTCTCGATAGCACTGGCTTAACCGCTTTATTAGCATTCACTAACACTACTGATGAATGCTACACCGGCTGGAAGGCGACTTCACTGCCGCACTGACGGCACTGATTCGTGGGTAAGCTCACGTTGGCCTTTGAGAATGCTGATATATAGAGAGTACATATGTATAATAATAATCTCATCTCATCTCATTATCTCTAGCCGCTTTATCCTGTTCTACAGGGTCACAGGCAAGCTGGAGCTGACTACGGGCGAAAGGCGGGGTACACCCTGGACAAGTCGCCAGGTCATCACAGAGCCGGCACATAGACACAGACAACCATTCACACTCACATTCACACCTACGGTCAATTTAGAGTCACCAGTTAACCTAACCTGCATGTCTTTGGACTGTGGGGGAAACCGGAGCACCCGGAGGAAACCCACGCGGAATAATAATAATAATAATAATAATAATAATATTGGCTGGCTTTTTCTCATGGTATATCAGATTCATTCCATTCAGCTAGCATGATATGGCTACATATCATGGCAACATAGCTATAACCCATGTTCGATGAGATTGAATGGAATAACTGTTTTATTCTATCCACATTGACTGGATTTTGAGAAACAGAGCATTTTTATTTTTGTTTTTTGCAAATTCGATCAATAAAAACTTTATACAAAACGTCCGACAAAATAATTTCCACTTAGAATGTAAACAAACCAGCGAAATGACAGTAGCAATTTGTGAAAAATAATAATTCTTGAAAAATAAAAGAAGATACGTTCTTACCATCAAATATTTTCATTCCATATTTTCTTGCTATTTTTATTAAATTTTTGGGGGGTTTGTTTTCGAGTAGAGTTTTTATTTCATCGTCGGTTGGTTCAGCAACATGCTCCGCCATTTTGTTTTTCTCTACTCACGGTATATGAGCTGATAGCCTAGTAATAGAGTAGCCAATCAGAGCGCATGATTGCTCATATCCAGTGAATGTGGCTAGAAGAATACAGGGTGTTTCAAAAAATTTGATATCATTTCACAATCTAATAACTTTGCCAGTTCTCGTTCACCTCAAATTTTAACAGCATGTGTGGAAACAGGTCAAAATTTTACATTTAATTTTTTAAAAAATCTCTTTATGTATAGAAATATCATTCAGTGGAAAAGAAAAGGCGTTTTGTGTGTTAACGTACCTTCAAACACAGTCGAACAAGACTGTGCAGTGTGCATTTATGAGAGAATTCTCTAAAAATGCACCAACTGCAATGCAGATTTGGACATGGCACAAAAAGTCCAAAGAGGAAGGTTGTCTGTGCAGGACAAAAGGATCTGGATGACCACCAGCATCGGAAGAGACGGTCGAGCGAGCGGGTTCGTGAATATTGAACATTTTGTGAAATCTTGCCTTTGAATTTCTTATTCAAATTTTGAGGAATAAATCTTATATTGCTCAACATTAAGTCTGTTCAGTTTCATTTGCCTAGATTATGTATTTTCTGGGATATTTACATCTCAAATAATATAATTTTTTTTTTAAACACGCTGTATTTAATTATTCAACACCTTCTGACTAAAGTCAATTTTGTATATTGTGGAAATTTGGTGGAAATGTATTTTGGAGTGAATGTTTTAATGAATTGTACGGCTTGAGCAGTCAGAGCTTTCAATCCAGTTCTGTCTGGAGGAAATTGCCTTTTTAGTTCGAAACCTTGAAGGTTTTTTTTTTCTCCCCCTTTTCACTTTCTTGTCTTTTCTAACCTTCTAACCTTCTTACATTTCCTGTGCTGTCAAAAATGATTAGCTCCTTTCAGTACAGTTTTTCAGATATCCTGGTGATTTTATGTCTTATATTTGTAACTACTGACGACTACTGTGTTAATTTTGGAGATCTTTTGTGCAGGACTTCAGAATTCCCGACACAGACGGGGAAATCGCTCAGATTAAGATGCAACAATCTACTTCCACCTGATGCACAAGGGATACTGTTGTGAGGAGTACAATGTACGCATGTTTAGATAGAATAATGGAAGCTTTTTATCTCTTAATAGAGTCACCATCCATTTAAAGATAAATGGCACTGCTGGACTCTTCTACTTATCTTATTAAAGGAGGACTGAAGTCATTTTTAAACTTGCTTTATTTCTTAATTAACGTGTTATTCAATTACGTTTTCAGTTTTAGTAACCTTATATCGTGACTCGTATTGGCAACTAATTGCAATTAAGTAATATACTTATAGGCCTATTTGGTTTTTAGCCGTGTTGAATTTAGTTCGTTTGGTCCACGGCAGGCGTCGCTTATCCGCGCGATCTTCACGAGACTTGTGCGAGACTTCGAAACGTGAAGCGTCAGCCAGATGTCAGTGCCGCCATTTTGAAAACTGTTTTCCAAATAAAATATCGCACAAAAAACAGTTTAAATGACGATTACTGCCTACTTTTTTCAAACTTTCCTGATTGCTATCAAAGCAAACAAAACTTCCGGCTTGATTACATCAGCAATTGAAAGAGGGCGCGCGCGTCTATTGACAATGTTGGCAGATGTCGGTCGCTTTGATTTGCGCTGTACGTTTTACTTCCGTCCTACAATGTCTCGCACAGGTCTCAACGAATCTTGTTTACGGACATTGCTTTGACATATGGACTGATATATTACAGATCATATTTCAAACACTCATAACTTGCTATAGCAGCGACAAAATAGCGATCAAAAATGCATTCTGATATTTAATAAAATGAGAAATAGAATTTTGATAATAAAAAAATTTGCCTTCAGTTCTCCTTTAAGTGTACCAGTTAAATTTGCACAAGATATCGAAAGTTCAATAGCACAATGCTGTAAACAATTCAGTTTTATAAGGTTGCATAATTTTTTTGACATATTCTGCCTGTACGTGAATCAAACAATGTGTCCTCATCTCATCTCATTATCTCTAGCCGCTTTATCCTTCTACAGGGTCGCAGGCAAGCTGGAGCCTATCCCAGCCGACTACGGGCGAAAGGCGGGGTACACCCTGGACAAGTCGCCAGGTCATCACAGGGCTGACACATAGACACAGACAACCATTCACACTCACATTCAAACCTACAGTCAATTTAGAATCACCAGTTAACCTAACCTGCATGTCTTTGGACTGTGGGGGAAACCGGAGCACCCGGAGGAAACCCACGCGGACACGGGGAGAACATGCAAACTCCACACAGAAAGGCCCTTGCCGGCCCCGGGGCTCGAACCCAGGACCTTCTTGCTGTGAGGCGACAGCGCTAACCACTACACCACCGTGCCGCCCACAATGTGTCCTGATTTGACTTTTAACGAGTGGCTCGAGTGGCAAATGTGAGTCAAGAAAAATGTTTCTCGTGCCCTTGGGTTGTAACAAAGACGCCTCAAGGTGTCAAACATGGGCGTTTTATGCATATCTTGATGATGATGACAAGCAAACAACAAAGTCAATGTGGAAAAGGTGTAATAAATTCTCCCACTGCAAAACCAGCAGCACAAGCCAGCACTTGGCAAAGAATCTGGCCGCCAAACATCCCGACCTCTACACAGACTACTTTACACTGGAGAGCTTCTATAATCATCAAAATGTTTTATTGAGAGTTTAACAGTTCTTACTTCAGCGATGTGACTAACTGCTTTTCCTATGTCGTGAGTAATGGCACTCGGGACACTGCATTTGCATCTTTGAAATGGCTATCACAAATGAATCACTTAATTTTTAAGAGCATGATAAAATACTGGTGTTCAAAACAGACAGTGGTTAAGGATGCAAAACATCATAATCTCAAATTATGAATTAATGCTGGTTAAGGGTGCAGTCAGTTTGTCTCTATATACTCCCCAAACCTTGATTTGCACGTTAAGGAGCACTATTTTTGCTCAGTTTGAGCTTCTTATTATTATTCTTATTGGTGGCACGGTGGTGTAGTGGTTAGCACTGTCGCCTCACAGCAAGAAGGTTCTGGGTTCGAGCCCAGTGGCCGACGGGGGCCTTTCTGTGTGGATTTTGCATGTTCTCCCCGTGTCCGCGTGGGTTTCCTCCAGGTGCTCCGGTTTCCCCCACAGTCCAAAGACATGCAGGTTAGGTTAACTGGTGACTCTAAATTGACCGTAGGTGTGAATGTGAACGGTTGTTTGTCTCTATGTGTCAGCCCTGCTATGATCTGGCGACTTGTCCAGGGTGTACCCCGCCTCTTGCCCATAGTCAGCTGGGATAGGCTCCAGCTTGCCCACAACCCTGCACCGGATAAGCGGTTAGGGATAATGGATGGATGATAATAATAATAATAAATAAATAATAATAATAATTTATTATTATTATTATTAGTAGTAGTATTATTATCATTCAGTGGTGAACCGTTACTCTTAGATCTGTGACTTGAGCTCAGCCAAAACTGAGCCAGACACCAAAAAAGCAACAGGGCAAAGGATTTTGCAAGGGATTAGCAGCAGGCGACCAGGTCGCTCCGTTGTGTCTCGCTTTCGATGTTGATTTTAAAAGTAACTCATTAAATTACACAGGGAAATGAATACTTAAATCTGAGCGAAAAATACTATAGCAGCGTGGAAGAAGAGTCTGGAGACAGAAATCTTAGTTCTCGGCCGTTAGCCTGTGCTACTTGCTCTCAATAGCACTGGCTTGACCGCTTTATTAGCATTCACTAACACTACTGATGAACAATTAGCGGTTAAGCTCGTGTTGGCCTTCGAGAAGGTCTAGGGCGATACATTTTTGTCCCTCCCACTATAAATCAAAATCTGATTGGTTAATTCATCTGTCACTTCCTATATAAACATACACTTCCATGGTCTTCTGTCCCGGCAATGAAGTCCTAACCAATGAGTGAGCAGATCTAAACTATTCTCAGCCTGGAGACAACAAACAAACAAACAAACAAACAAACAAACAAACAAACAAACAAACAAACAAACAAATCTCATTGGATAACTCGATTTTAATGTTTTCAGGACAGCAACCCTTTCATTTCTGAAGCAAATTTGATAGAAAATGAGGCCGAATTAGAAGATAATAATTATAATGAAATTAAGAAAGGATGAAAGAAATTCAATATAACATTTGAAGTGTTGATATATTTGGACCCTCACTGAATGCCTAGAAGGCCTTGACGGTTCCCCTCTGTTGTTGTTGTTGTTGTTGTTATTATTATTATAACCACTGGTTCACTGCTTAGCACTGTCACCTCACAGCAGGAAGGTTCTGGGTTCAAACCTGCCAGTCAACTGGGGCCTTTCCATCTAGAGTCTGCATGTTCTCCCTGTGCCTGCGTGGGTTCCTCCTGGTGCTCCGGTTTCCTCCCACAGTCCAAAGACTTGAGGATTAAGGCAACTGTTTACTCTAAACCGCCCATAGGTGTGAACATGAGTGTGAATTTCTGTTTATCTGTCTGTGGTAGCCCTACGATAGACTGGTGACCTGTCCAGGTTGTACCCCGCCCCTTGCCCAATGTCATTTGGGATTGGCTCCAGCTCACTCACGACCCACAATCGATAAGCGGTATAGAAAATGAATGAATGAGCAATTGACCTGGACACTGTAGATTTGGACTTAAGAAATGCTCATGTAATCGTAAATACTCTGCTGATGTTCATCCCAGGACTCTTGTTCACAGTACGCTCATACTGACCATCTGTTCAACACTCTTAGTACCATTTGTCTTAATATACAGTTGGAGAAGAGTAATCATTTATAATCTTACTATTTAGTGTCACCTAAGAAGAGGGTTGCTTTTCATCTCATCTCATTATCTCTAGCCGCTTTATCCTGTTCTACAGGGTCGCAGGCAAGCTGGAGCCTATCCCAGCTGACTACGGGCGAAAGGCGGGGTACACCCTGGACAAGTCGCCAGGTCATCACAGGGCTGACACATAGACACAGACAACCATTCACACTCACATTCACACCTACGGTCAATTTAGAGTCACCAGTTAACCTAACCTGCATGTCTTTGGACTGTGGGGGAAACCGGAGCACCCGGAGGAAACCCACGCGGACACAGGGAGAACATGCAAACTCCACACAGAAAGGCCCTCGCCGGCCACGGGGCTCGTACCCGGACCTTCTTGCTGTGAGGCGACAGTGCTAACCACTACAAAACCGTGCCGCCCGGTTGCTTTTTGAGGTTTTTTAAATTTTTTTAATTTTATATCTCATATCCTCTAAGGAAGTTTTTCCTCATTGCTGTCATCTCTAGTTTGCTCATTAGGGATCTCAGTCTAAATTTGGATTTCTGTCAAAGCTGCTTTGCGACAATGTCTGTCATCAACAAATAAATCTGAATTGAACTGAATTTATGTTAATGCTCAGACATCAACATCTTGCCTCCTAAGTCCCAGATACACAGCTCTATCATACGATTACAAGAAACCATATGAATTCATTGTCTCTTAAATATATTTCACTTTGAAAGAAAGAAGAAAGAGCTTCATGCTCATAAAAACAAAGACATCATAATTTAGCACGAACAACCTGTTGATTTACTATTGGCAAAAGAGTAAAAAAAAATAATTTTGGCATTTGGAATCTTGATAGCACACCTGGTATTGGTATCAAAGTCAAAATTCTGGTATCATGACAAGCCTTTTCTTCTCCATTTATTCGTTTTCACTTGTGGTGGATCAGGAACCTTATGACCTCACAGGATCACTAGGTGTGAAGTGGAAATTCAACTTGGATGGGATGTTAATCGCAAGACACCTTGTACACACACTCAGACACTCATTGAGACTAAGGGTCAATTTAGTGTCACCAATCCGTATGTTTTTGGCAGGTAACCAGAGAAGATGGAGGAAACCTACTGGAAGAACTGACACAGAAACTCTTCATTGATAATAACACAAGTTCAGGAGACTATGGAGCTATGACATGGCAAAACTACCCACTGCACCAATATGTCACCCTATGCTGCCTATTTATCCCAGAAAATTTCAAATTGGACCAGAGTTTCCCAAACTAGTCCATTCCGTAAATAATACTGGCTGGGGTTGAGTGGTCTATCAGATATATTCCATTCAGCTAGCATGATCTTGAACGAGTCGAAGAATGGAATATATCTGATAGACCACAAAAAAAGCCAGCCGTTATTATTAATATTATTATTATACATACACACTCTCTTCATATCAGCATTCCCAAAAGCCAACACTAGCTTACCTGCAACTCGGTTGAGTGGTCTATCAGATATATTCCATTCAGCTAGCATGATCTTGAACGAGTCGAAGAATGGAATATATCTGATAGACCACAAAAAAAGCCAGCCGTTATTATTAATATTATTATTATACATACACACTCTCTTCATATCAGCATTCCCGAAAGCCAACGCTAGCTTACCTGCAACTCGGTTGAGTGGTCTATCAGATATATTCCATTCAGCTAGCATGATCTTGAACGAGTCGAAGAATGGAATATATCTGATAGACCACAAAAAAAGCCAGCCGTTTTATTAATATTATTATTATACATACACACTCTCTTCATATCAGCATTCTCGAAAGCCAACGCTAGCTTACCTGCGACTCGGTGCTGTTAGCACGGCAGTCCAGTTACCTTTCAGCCGGTGTAGTGGTAGTGTTCGCAAAGGCCAACACTAGCTAACCCACGACTCGGTGCTGTTAGCGCAGCAGTCCAGTTACCTTTCAGCTGGTGTCGCGGTACTGTTAGCGAAGGCCAACACTAGCTTACCCGTGACTCGGTGCGGTTAGCGCACCAGTTTAGTTACCTTTCAGCCGGTGTAGCAGTAGTGTTAGCGAAGGCCAATGCTAGCCCAGTCAAGCCAATTATTATTATTATTATTATTATTATTATTATTATTATTATTATTATTTTCCCTGTGTAATTTACTTCAGTACTTTTAAAATCAACATCGATAGCTACACACAATCGAGTAACCTGGCAGCCAAAATTCTCTCAAAATCTTTCATTTTTAATAAAGCAAACCTGGCGGCCATGTTTGTTCACAAATTGTCACAGTCGCTCGCTAGCATGGAAGTTTTACGTCTCCAACGTGTGATGTCATGTCGTCTTGACAACCATGCAATATCGTAAACCATATTCAACACATTCTTCATTGGGTAGAGTGACATAATACACCTAGGATAAGCAATATGCTAACAATATTGCATGCTATCAAACCAAATGAATGAAACCCACTAAAAGGGAATAGAACACACGTTTCCATGATTACATGGAAAAAGTGGTCTGAATGTATCATAATCAGTTTTATTCATTGCCTGCTTTGGGTGTATTAAGAGTTGGGACATCCAAAACATGGACTAGCTCTTGAGTTGCCGAAGAACCAGTTCGGACTTTCAAATCCAGGACATTTTTCATCGTGTTGTCTGTAATTTAAAGCTTCCGAGTCCACCTGCTCAGGAGCATGAGCAATGTGCAATAAGACATCAATATCTCCATCCACATCTCCAAACAGACAAACAAAAAAAAATGGCTCTGCTCTTGATTTATGGTGCTGTGATTGCTCGCTGTCCCACTTTGAAACTGGATATCCATGTACAGGATGTGTCTCCAGGCATCACAAGAGCGGTTCAGCATTTCATCCATTGTACCAAAGCACTGCAGTGTCCATTATTCATATGTGCACTACAAATGCATACTACCCACAGCTACTCACGTGAACCACGTGCACCAACACACTTTTATGGGCACATAAATATGCTCACATGTGCATACTGCAGTCTCATAAATTCACTACGAAGCAATCACCCATATATAGTCAAGGCAGCATAAGCACATTTACTCCCCTCCCTTCTTCCGTTCCCTCCTCCATAAACACATCCACAGACAACAAAGCCTGTAGACAGATGTAAGGCGGAGGTGTGCGTATGCACGTCACGGTCCATTAATGAACAGAAGTACCAGCAGGCAAGGAAGGAAGGAAGGAAGGAAGGATGGCGCGAGGGACGGACTGCAGGTGAGTGGGACGACAATGTTTGAAGGAAGGAGGGAGTTGCGAATGCAGCACTCTTGCTCTCTCATGGGAGGAGAGATTTGCCACCTTGGTGTTAAGGTGGAACCGAGCAGCCAGACTCCATTAGACCAAAGGAGGCAATGAACTCTGACAATCTGGTAATGAAATTATCCTGTTAGTGGTCACTTGGCCCTTTATGACCGGATGAGATGTGGGATGAAATATCGAGGCTCTGGGATCAGGGTGCGTATAAATACAAGGACTCTGTACACAGCACTAAGTGCAATTATAGCAACCAAGTTACATTTGAATCAGACATTAAATGTAAGTCGAGATGGAAGCAGTTAAACAATTAACTGTTGGAGCGTGTAAAAATAATAAAATACAGAATAATAGGATGTGCTGGATCAAGTGCTATTTTACAACCCCAATTCCAAAAAAGTTGGGACAAAGTACAAATTGTAAATAAAAACGGAATGCAATGATGTGGAAGTTTCAAAATTCCATATTTTATTCAGAATAGAACATAGATGACATATCAAATGTTTAAACTGAGAAAATGTATCATTTAAAGAGAAAAATCAGGTGATTTTAAATTTCATGACAACAACACATCTCAAAAAAGTTGGGACAAGGCCATGTTTACCACTGTGAGGCATCGCCTTTTCTCTTTACAACAGTCTGTAAACGTCTGGGGACTGAGGAGACAAGTTGCTCAAGTTTAGGGATAGGAATGTTAACCCATTCTTGTCTAATGTAGGATTCTAGTTGCTCAACTGTCTTAGGTCTTTTTTGTCGTATCTTCCGTTTTATGATGTGCCAAATGTTTTCTATGGGTGAAAGATCTGGACTGCAGGCTGGCCAGTTCAGTACCCGGACCCTTCTTCTACGCAGCCATGATGCTGTAATTGATGCAGTATGTGGTTTGGCATTGTCGTGTTGGAAAATGCAAGGTCTTCCCTGAAAGAGACGTCGTCTGGATGGGAGCATATGTTGCTCTAGAACCTGGATATACCTTTCAGCATTGATGGTGTCTTTCCAGATGTGTAAGCTGCCCATGCCACATGCACTAATGCAACCCCATACCATCAGAGATGCAGGCTTCTGAACTGAGCGCCGATAACAACTTGGGTCGTCCTTCTCCTCTTTAGTCCGAATGACACGGCGTCCCTGATTTCCATAAAGAACTTCAAATTTTGATTCGTCTGACCACAGAACAGTTTTCCACTTTGCCACAGTCCATTTTAAATGAGCCTTGGCCCAGAAAAGACGTCTGCGCTTCTGGATCATGTTTAGATACGGCTTCTTCTTTGAACTACAGAGTTTTAGCTGGCAATGGCGGATGGCACGGTGAATTGTGTTCACAGATAATGTTCTCTGGAAATATTCCTGAGTCCATTTTGTGATTTCCAATACAGAAGCATGCCTGTATGTGATGCAGTGCCGTCTAAGGGCCCGAAGATCACGGGCACCCAGTATGGTTTTCCAGCCTTGACCCTTACGGACAGAGATTCTTCCAGATTCTCTGAATCTTTTGATGATATTATGCACTGTAGATGATGATATGTTCAAACTCTTTGCAATTTTATACTGTCGAACTCCTTTCTGATATTGCTCCACTATTTGTCGGCGCAGAATTAGGGGGATTGGTGATCCTCTTCCCATCTTTACTTCTGAGAGCCGCTGCCACTCCAAGATGCTCTTTTTATACCCAGTCATGTTAATGACCTATTGCCAATTGACCTAATGAGTTGTAATTTGGTCCTCCAGCTGTTCCTTTTTTGTACCTTTAACTTTTCCAGCCTCTTATTGCCCCTGTCCCAACTTTTTTGAGATGTGTTGCTGTCATGAAATTTCAAATGAGCCAATATTTGGCATGAAATTTCAAAATGTCTCACTTTCGACATTTGATATGTTGTCTATGTTCTATTGTGAATACAATATCAGTTTTTGAGATTTGTAAATTATTGCATTCCGTTTTTATTTACAATTTGTACTTTGTCCCAACTTTTTTGGAATCGGGGTTGTATAAGGTGCTGAATAATGAGTGTGGAAGCCATCTTGTTAAATGAAATGTGAAGCAATTAATGTGATAATTAGAATTATTCTATCCCCATTCACCAGATATGACCAATCGTGCGCGCTGATTGGCTACTCTACTACTAGGATATCAGCTCATATTGCTGGGTTTCACGTGACATGATGTCACATCCGCCTCATTAGTTATTCAGAACTTTAGCTGATGGTCTACCAAAGCTCAGTTGACAAAGCGTTTGTACGGAAAAGGTGCATTGCTCGCATGAAAAATGCCTTACGCTTGCGTTGTTTCAGGTTGTTCGAATTGATCAAACTGTGAAACTGATCAGTTTCTTCAGGGTTCCCCGTGAACTAATATAAAAGGATGAACGAACATAGGATTTCACAAAAAGACGTCGAGAAAAGTGGCTTTTGAACCTCTCACTGAAATCAGAGCATGCTCAAGTTTGCAGTGATCACTTGGTGAAAGGTTTGTATTTCCCTCTCAGCTCTGTCCTTAGTGTTTTCCAAGTACTTTTCTTGCTATGTGTCGTTATTTTACGGTACTTTTTTTTAGTCATGAAGCGCTAAAGTCCGCAGCTGTTTTTTTTTTTTTTTATTCCTCACAAAGTCCATATGCATGAAGGTCGCGACAAAATTCTTCCCCAGCCGTACAGTTACAATGCGCCGTGATCACTTCTCCGTCTTGTTTAACTAAGATCCAGGTCTTTAAAGGGGTTTCTGATGATCTTTGTGAATGATTTACCTGAGAGATAAGGGCCAACACAAGTGAGAATCAAGCCAGCTGTTGTTTGTTGTTTACACTTCAACTTGCAGTGCTTTGTTGTAAAGACGCAAACGAAAAGCTTAAAAAAAACATACACGGGCAAAAACAATACAGGATTCATTCGGCAGCGACTTGATACCGAGGTCCATTACCCAGACACATACAAAAAAGTTGTAAACCTCCATACTCTTCCACGCTTTCATCTATTTTGCGGTGTAGAAGGACGTCTGCAACACCAGATAGTTCGAGATGTCGGGGAACTCGACTGAAGGGTAGTTTTCAAGATCGTATAACAAATCCTTCTTTCCCAGACTGTAGGGGTCGATTCCATTGCACATAGCAATCTAATGAATATATCTAAAGCAAGCCGTGGGTTCTAGATTACAAGCGTACTCTGATAACTTATCAATAGTTGTTTGCACTACGGCAGCCGTTTAGACCACCAGCTATTTCACTTCCGGTAAAAGTCACATGACTGAAACCTAGCAATACCATGAGTAGAGAAAAAACAAAATGGTGGAGCGTGTTGCTGAACCAACCGAGGACAAAATAAAAACTCTACTGGAAAACAAAACCCCCAAAAATACAAAAAATAAGCAACAAAATATAGAATGAAAGTATTTGATGGGGGCGGCACGGTGGTGTAGTGGTTAGCGCTGTTGCCTCACAGCAAGAAGGTCCTGGGTTCGAGCCCCGGGGCCAGCAAGGGCCTTTCTGTGTGGAGTTTGCATGTTCTCCCCGTGTCCGCGTGGGTTTCCTCCGGGTGCTCCGGTTTCCCCACAGTCCAAAGACATGCAGGTTAGGTTAACTGGTGACTCTAAATTGACCGTAGGTGTGAATGGTTGTCTGTGTCTATGTGTCAGCCCTGTGATGACCTGGCGACTTGTCCAGGGTGTACCCCGCCTTTCGCCCGTAGTCAGCTGGGATAGGCTCCAGCTTGCCTGCGACCCTGTAGAAGGATAAAGTGGCTAGAGATAATGAGATGAGATGAGATGTTTTATATAAAGTTTTTATTTATCAAATTTGCAAAAAATAAAAATGCTCTGTTTCTCAAAATCCAGTGAATATGGATAGAATAAAACAGTTTTTCAACTCAACCTCATCGTACATGACTTATAGACAACTTGGTGCTATGGGCCTCATCGGCTATCAGCTCATGTACGACTTGATTTCGAGGAATAACTGTTAAATGTAACTTTTGGACCAATTTAAGTCACTGACTCTGAATACAGCCCCAAGTGAGGCAAGGAAAGTGTGCGTAAGTACTGTTTTAATGCCATACAACATGGAACGACCAACCATATGTACTAGACCAGGGCTTTTCAAAGTGTGGGGCGTGCCCCCCCTGGGGGGGCGCCAGAATTCTTCAGGGGGGGCGCAACGTGAGAGACAAAATGGATCAGTTTTTAGTACTTAAAGCTACAGTGAGTGAGGAGACAAAGTCTGGGCCAAGCAAAAAAACGGAGCCTCCAGGATGTTGCGATTTGCAACTTCAGCACAAATTCAACCAATCCCCGCGAATTCAGGGCGGTGTTGCAATTATATCCAATCACCGCAACGTTCCCGCAAATTTGACCAATCATTGGCGTCGTCTTGAGGTGACGTCGACAAACTACCTTCCGCCTTACTTCCGTGTGTTCAAGAGAAGCAGCATGCGCGCAGTGTTGCCAGATTGGGAAGTTTCAAGTGCAGTTTGCCGGGTTTTGAACATATTTTGGACTGGAAAACGTCAGCAGTATCTGGCAACACTGAAAGTGTGTTATGTTTACAGTGAAGGACTGTGTGCACTTTATTTTTTTTTACTTAATACAAGAAATTAATGGATGCCAACATTTTTGCCAAAATGGTATTTTATTTTCCATTGTTTAGGCAGCTTCAGCATCATACTGTGAGATTCTGTTCAAATTGCTTTTTTCTTCTATGAAGCCTGAGCCATTTATTTAATTAGTTTATAATTATTGTTTAATTTAGTCTTCAGGAGAGACTGCCTGCACACAGTACTAGTATTAATAGTTTTTTTCTTATATGAAAGCTGAGGCATTTATATTCTATTTTAAGGTAACTTCATGTTGTGCTGTGAGGTTCTCTGCACTTTAACTTTTGAACCAACAGGTGCATTTGGATAAGTAAAGCCTATTTTTCTGCATTTTTGTAGTCCTGGTAATCTTTTATATTGGTAAAGTTGTTTATAGGACAATTTCTCAGTGTCTTTGTTTTTTTAATCAATAGTTTTTCAGTAATAACTTAATATTTAACATATCACTCAATTTTAATCACAAAAAGAGAAAATCGCAACAATTTCTCGCAACTTTCACTTCCTCCCGCAATGTAATCACAACAAAAACCTAAAAAACACCGCAACTTTAATCGCAATTTTTTTTGGAAAACCCCCGCAACGTCAGACATTTTAGCCGCAACAATCACAAAAAAGGCCCGCAAAATCCTGGGGGACTGGAAAAAGAAGGAAGTATGACCACGATTATTTAAAGTTTGGATTTTCATGGACTGGATCTGAAGATGCTCCACTGCCACAGTGTGTTGTCTGCCAAGAGGTGCTAGCTAACAATGCTATGAGATGTTTAAAATGTGTAAAACAAGATGTTTTAAAAAGCACAGATGTTTAAAATGTGAAAAAGAAAAAAATAATGTGTACAACAACCATTTTTTAAAAATACGAATGGAACATTAAGTATAGCAACAAAAAAATTGTAAGGGGGGGCGCGGTTGTTTATTTGCTCTCCGAGGGGGGGCTGACTCTCCCACACTTTGAAAACCCCTGTACTAGACAACTATAGAGAATAACAGGAACAGCATAAAGATTTGAACTCGCAGCTTGGCAACCTGGTTCAGGAAGACTTCCAATTTAAGTCCAATGTGTGTGCATGCGTTAGGGTGCATCAGTTGCCCTCACTTTCATAAAATCTGATGCATTTTTGTTTGGGTGTTCCTTTTCACCAATAAAGACATCCTGTAAAATTTTTTTGACCATATTCAAAAGTCTAATGGTGGCACCATGAGGTTCATTTTTTGCCAAAAAACACTTATTTTATGTTTTCGCATAAGGTTTGAATCACAATGTTGGACTCCATTTATTGATTTCTTGTGACCCAGAGATCATGTTAAAGGAACAGTCCACCGTACTTCCATAATGAAATATGTTCTTCTCTGAATTGAGACGAGCTGATCCGTACCTCTCCGAGCTTTGCGCGACCTTCCAGTCAGTCAGACGCGCTGTTACTCCTGTTAGCAATGTAGCTAGGCTCAGCATGGCCAATGGTATTTTTTGGGGCTGTAGTTAGATGCGACCAAACTCTTCCGCATTTTTCCTTTTTACATAGGTTTATATGACCAGTGACATGAAACAAAGTTCAGTTACACAAATTGAAACGTAGCGATTTTCTATGCTATGGAAAGTCCGCACTATAATGACAGGCATACTAACACCTTCTGCGCGCTTCAGCAGCGCATTGATACCTTCACTCCTCTTTGGGCACGGCCAGGCGGGCAAATGCCCTGGTCCGTCCGCCCTGTCTAAAAAAATGGTACAACTCGAGCCCCATGGTAAAATTGGGACTTTGTTATTTTTCCGCATGAGGCCCATGGTAAAACCACACTTCCAGGAGGGGCTGCCGTCTGCCTCCCAAGCCGGCCGAGAGCGCTCCTCGTCGGGCACGGCCAGGCGGGCGAATGCCCTGGTCCGTCCGCCCTGTCTAAAAAAAATGGTACAACTCCAAGTGAAGGTATCAATGTGCTGTCGAAGCGCGCAGAAGGTGTTAGTACGCCTGTCATTATAGTGCGGACTTTCCATAGCATAGAAAATCGCCACGTTTCAATTTGTGTAACTGAACTTTGTTTCATGTCACTGGTCATATAAACCTATGTAAACAGGAAAAACGTGGAAGAGTTTGGTCGCATCTACCGGTAACTACAGCCCCAATAAATACCATTGGCCATGCTGAGCCTAGCTACATTGCTAACAGGAGTGACAGCACGTCTGACTGCCTGGGAGGTCACACAAAGCTCGGAGAGATACGGATCAGCTCGTCGCAATTCAGAGAAGAACATATTTCATTATGGAAGTACGGTGGACTGTTCCTTTAAGAACCTTTGCAAGGGATTGAGAAGCATTAATGTGATTCATAATACATTTGTATTGTTTAAAAGTAGTTGAACAATGATTCAATGAACAGCTAAAACTCAAACTGTGCTTGATAATATATTTAGAATATGTACTAAAAATGTGTATCTAAGATATTTGGTATACTCTATAAGGTGCCATAATGTTTCATGAAAAGTGATCGAAATTTTGTCATAAAAGTCATAAAATAGCAGCTTTTTCCATAACTTTGAGCTCCTGGTGCCACCATTAAACTTTTGAATTTTGTCAAAATATTTCACCCAGTGTGTTTTCTTACCAAAAGGAACATAAAAACAAAAATGCATCATGATTGGAGGAACTTTTCATTTTTAGGGGGCAACTGATGCACCCTAGCGTGCGTGTGTGTGTGTGTGTGTGTGTGTGTGTGTGTGTGTGTGTGTGTGTGTGTGTGTGTGTGTAAGACACAATATTGCTATTTTGTTGAATTTCATTCAATAATGAAAACATATTTTTAGAAGTGGAGTTAAAGTGGCCCAGTATTCAGATTTTGTCCATCAGGGAGAATATACCTTTTTTAATAAAACAGCTTTGTGGCCTGGTTCAGGAAAAAACAACAACAACAACAACAACAACATAATAATAATAATAATAATAATAATAATAATAATAATAATAATAAACAGGATACGACTTAATTGCTTGGTCTATCCCAGGAAGGAGTCCAGCCTATTGTGTGAGTGGAAGATACACTTAATGGCCAAACAAAGTTGTTTTGATTTTACTGTGGTTCGAGCTCGATAAACGTCAATCAAGTTCATTCTTTGGTTAAGATTTCAAGAGCTAATTAAAGATTCATTCATCTTCGGTAAGCTCTTTATCCTGATTAGGGTCGAGGTGAATCCGGATCCTATTCCGGACACACAGGGTGCGAGGTGGGAATACACCCACCTACAAGGACCACCAGGGTATAATGGCCAAACACACACCCCCACACACACGCATACATTCACACCTAGGCTGAAATTTAGAGTCAGTAATCTATTTGAGAGGTTGGAAGAAACCAGGAACCCGGAGGAACCCCACCTAGACACAGTAAGAACAAGTGTGAAACTCCACAGTGACATTAAAACAAGCTCAGGATTGATCCGGAGACCCTGGAGTGGTGAGGTGAGGTGGCAATGCTACCTGTTGTGCCACCATGCCACCCACATCTGATTCATGAGCAATCAAAATGAAGCCTGGAGCTAAGATGCTTCCAACACTGGAAAATAGGCTTCAATGGCTTTCCAGAATAGTTAGGTAACAGTAAATCACGTGCAATCTTGAAGACTTTTGTAAGGGCCCGTTCCCACAACACGGATAACTATAACTATACCTATAACAACAATTATGACTATACCTGTGCCGGAATTTAGTTCCAGTCTGGACCAGAAACACCACAACTATAATCCCGACTATAATATCGGTTGGTCCTGCCACTCAAATAAATAAATGCATGCAATTTAGGAATAGTCATGGAAGTTTTCTCCAAGTAGTAGCACATTATTCCGGGTCATACTGTACAGCTTGGACTTCAAAACAACTCATGCACACACTCCGGTGGTTGATATAATACGCATAAATCATGGATTATGTAAATATAAAATATGAAGTGGTTATGGATTTTAATACAGATGCATAGCGGATGCTAATAATTTATGGATTGGTCACGGACATTTCAGTATATTACAGATTGGTTACCGATGTCATACGGATGATGCGTCACGGATAAAAAAATTCCAAAGTCTAAAACAATTAAATGTTTGGACTGCTGAAGTTAGTAATTAAAATATCTTACCTACTTACTTTATATGTTTACTTTATTAATTTTACTATTGATATTTCATGGAAAATCACATATCCATGAATAAAAGATCCGTACTTTGTATTTATTAATTTTTTTCCGTGAATCCGTATTCCATGACTTCATGATGCAACAAGGATGGGAAAAATAGCATGTGCTCAGACAATGTCATCTCATCTCATCTCATTATCTCTAGCCGCTTTATCCTGTTCTACAGGGTCGCAGGCAAGCTGGAGCCTATCCCAGCTGACTACGGGCGAAAGGCGGGGTACACCCTGGACAAGTCGCCAGGTCATCACAGGGCTGACACATAGACACAGACAACCAATCACACTCACATTCACACCTACGGTCAATTTAGAGTCACCAGTTAACCTAACCTGCATGTCTTTGGACTGTGGGGGAAACCGGAGCACCCGGAGGAAACCCACGCGGACACGGGGAGAACATACAAACTCCACACAGAAAGGCCCTCGCCGGCCACGGGGCTCGAACCCGGACCTTCTTGCTGTGAGGCGACAGCGCTAACCACTACACCACCGTGCCGCCCCCAGACAATGTCATATGTAAACAATTACCTGATTGGTCAGATGTTTTATCGGATCAGGTCCAGGCCTGGAAAAATCGCTCCAGAAGCAATCTCAGCAATACGGATAAACCCAGGCCTGGGCTATAGGTATCGTTATCGGTTTGGTGTGAGCACCAACCACATAAACTGCAGGGGACCGATTTATTTATAGTTATCGTTATAGTTACTGGTATTGTGGGACTGGGCCTTAAGTCTCAGAATTGGTGAAGGTTCTCAGTTGAGCGGAAGGATGTATTGACCTACCGTACTACTACAAGACATTTCAGGGACCTGAATGGCTCAAAACCTTCAAAGACATCTCCAGATACAGGAATATCTGTTCTGGGTGACCAGTCATTGGTGGGATTTCTTGCATAAACGGTTTTAATATCACAATAAACCTTAAGTTGGCTGCTTGAAATCACGTTTTGTTGATATGTCAAGGTAGAAGAGATCATGTTTTTAAACCTACTGCCGTCTGTTTGGCTTGTCCTTTACTGACCTTCCTGCACTGCATGACTTCAACTTTTCCAAATGGACCTCTCTTCATGCTGTGGTTCAGGCTCTTAATAGCACAGCTAATTGTGCAAGAAAACCGTAACATCGGATGGCTGTAACAGCTGCTTTGGTGAATATTCTCCAGCAAAATTGAGAACGAAGGTGCATTTGTAAATGACTCTGAGCTCTTTGATTGAAAAAAAAAGCAAAATTACTTGCAATTAAATTTTAATAAGGGACCGTTTTTCTGCTTTTCCTCTAGCATTTAGCAAAACGAGATGGATAGAACGGGCTTAAAAGGATCCGGGGAGGAGGAATGGCAATGATGGATAGAACCTCTAAATCTGGCTGAATGCACATCAACTGCTTCTCATTAAAATGTAATCGCTCAATTGATTCCGGACGAACTCGGCACTGCTTAAATAGTTACAGACACAATAGAGTGACCTCAAAGGTCTGAACGTGAGACAAGTACTCCAGATCCGAAGGAGATAGGACCTGCATGCCTGTGCATCTTTGCGCAAAACTGGGATCCAGGCCTTTATTAGATTGAAGAAGGCGAAAAGATACTGATCCCGCGTCAGCGAGCAGTTAAATCTGGACTGTGGATACCCTTAATGGTGCTCTGTGGATAGCCTAATGGCCGCTTAACCTGATAGCGGACATTTCAGCCGAGATGGCTTTTCGATTACGTTCTCGGCATCTCAAGGACCTGTGTGCTCCACACATCTTGGACGAATATAAACCTATTGTGGGTGTGATATTAAGCGAATTTATTCATGAGTGCTCTTAAACAGTGCCTAATGACTGCAGGCTTTGATCTCAGATATTAGCGATGGAAGTTGGTAATATTTCCGGAAAGATTTTTCAGCACTGATTGCAAACTGCAGTGTGGCCATGTAATCATAGCAACAGCACATCCCTGCTGCTTGGTCACTTAAACGCTCATCCATTCTGAGCAGTCATAGTGATACAGCTCTTCATTGTGCTTTGGCCTCCCTCCCAGGCTAAGTAATGCCCTTGCAACGTTATATTGGAGCATATCAAGAAGAACAAACCCTCCCTTCATGCCCATGCAGCACTTTATGTACTGCCATGCTTTCTTGTTTTACACACACACACACTGCATTGTAGGCTCTGTGGAAGTTGGACTCTCAGAACTTCCTATTCTCAACATTCTTGCCAGTTCAGTGGCGTGCACAGAGTGTGGCTCGCTTGGCCAATGCTTGAGCATTTTAGCCATTTCCATTTTAGCCATTACTTCCTTCCCCAGAAGAATAGGCCACAGTGGTGGTGCATGAAGTGAAAATGTCAAAGCGGGCACAGGCCATGGGATCGTCTCGCTCTGGCCTGAGTGTAACCGTTTCTCTGAACAACATGAGGAAATGAGGACTCTAGACACTCATGAATAACACATCATGTGCCAGAGTTATAGGGGATGAAGCAGTCTGTTTGCTTTGGAGATCAAGATGAACAATATTAGAACGACATGTTGATGCCAATATGAGACCAGAGTTCCTGAATCTGCAAAGAGCAGATTGGGGTTGTGTTAATGGCCGTAAATGAGATTCGTTGAGACCTGTGCGAGACATCGTAGGACGGAAGTACAGTGGAAATCAAAGTGACCGACATCTGCCAACGTTGTCAAAAGACGCACGCGTCCTCTTTCGAATGCTGACGTAATCAAGCCGGAAGTTTTGTTTGTTTTGATAGCAATCAGGAAAGTTTGAAAAAATCGGCAGTAATCGTCATTTAAACTCGTTTTTGTGCAATATTTCGTTTGGAAAACAGTTTTCAAAATGGCGGCACTGACACCTGGCTGACACTTCACGTTTCAAAGTCTCGCACAAGTCTCGTGAAGATCGCGCGGATAAGCGACGCCTGCTGTGGAACAAACGAACTAAATTCAACACGGCTAAAAACCGAATAGGCCGATAAGTATAATATTTAATTGCAATTAGTTGCCAATACGAGTCACGGTATAAGGTTACTAAAACCGAAAACGTAACTGAATAACACGTTAATTAAGAAACAAAGCAAGTTTAAAAATGACTTCAGTCCTCCTTTAATTGGGACACTGGATTTAGTCTCAAAATTTAGGCGACATAGTTCATGCATCGGAGTTAAAACAAACAAACAAAAAATCAAGCCTGAACAACTTGCTCATAATATTTAACAGTTATTCCACGAAATCGAGTTGTACATGAGATGATAGCTGATGAGATGGATATAAGCCATGTATGATGGGATTGAGTGGAACAACTGTTTTAGTCTAGCCACATTCACTGGATTTTAAGAAATAGAGCATTTTTATTTTTTAGCTAATTCAATAAATAAAAACTTTACGTTCTTACCATCAAATACTTTCATTCCATATTTTGTTTCCTTTTTTTGTATTTTTTGGGGTTTTGTTTTCGAGTAACATTTTTATTTCATCCTCGGTTGGTTCAGCAACATGCTCCGCCATTTTGTTTTTCTATACTCAGGCACTGTGTCTGAAATCGCTCCCTACTCACTATATAGGGCACTATATAGTGAGGACGCCATTTTATACTGCTGTCCGAAACCTTAGTGAGGATTATTTACACCCTATATAGTGCACTCGAAGTATCCCACAATGCATCACGAAACGTAGTGTACAGCTGATGGTCACTGACCAAAGCCATATTTCCCATCATGCATTGCGGTCGCGCTGAAAGAAATCAAATTAAAAGTCTCAAATTTGATTTAATAAAAGGCAGCGGCAAAGAAGAAAGTATTCAGCCTTGATTTAAAAAAAAAAAAAACTGAAAGATGCAGGTACTTTGTATTGATTAATGTGGGAAATACACTCAGTATAATCTGGATTTATCACAAAAACACATGCATGTATTTATTATTTTGTAAACCTACCAGCCGACTGATCCGACAAATTTTAATTGTGCAACAGTAATGACGTAAATAACGGCGCAACGGACTAGTGTCCGAAAGCATTTTTTTGTTCATTTTACCAATGAGCTCACTATATACTGTAGTCCTCTATATAGTAATTCCCTATATAGGGAGTAGGGAGTAGTGACCGAGTGAGTGATTTCGGACACAGGGATGGGAAATGAACTGATAGCCTAGTAGTAGAGTAGCCAATCAGAGCGTGTGATTGCTCATATCTGGTGAATGTGGATAGAATAATAATCTTTATAATGAGCACAAGCTCCAGGTGACACGGTGGTGTAGTGGTTAGCACTGTCGCCTCACAGCAAGGAGGTTCCGGGTTCAAACCTCTCGGCTGATGGGGGCCTTTCTGTGTGGAGTTTGCATGTTCTCCCCGTGTCTGTGTGGGTTTGCTCTGGTTTCCCCCACAGCTCAAAGACATGCAGGTTAGTTAAAAATACCCAGCCATTGGGGTTTCACAAGCCAGTCTATACTTAGTGCCAGTCCCAAGCCAGGATAGATTGGGGAGGGTTGCATCAGGAAGGGCGTCCGGTGTAAAACCTATGCCAAATCAAATGGCTCAGATCTGCTGTGGTGACCCCTAATGGGAGCAGCTGAAAGAAGAATGAGCACAATCTTCACTGGCATCCAACATTTATTTTTAGTATATTTTCACTGCCGTTAAAGGTTTCATTACATTACATTAATGGCATTTAGCAGACGCTCTTATCCATGTACAGCACACCCAGAGCAGACTGGGGAGCAGTTGGGGACAGTGCTATAGTCGAGTCACTAAACGTCAAGTCTGAGTCCAGTCTTGAGGCCCCAGTGTTCAAGTCCGAGTCAAGTTCAAGCCATTAAAGAAAATTTCGAGTCGAATCCACTATTGATCCGAGTCGAGTCCGAGAACCAGACTCCAACCGCACCATTTGATGGTGGCTGTTGCTGCCTTTATGTAAACCATCTCTGCTACTGTGTTGGACTAACTGTACTGCTCAACTGCCACATTTTAGTTAATAGGCTACAGATAAAAAGCTTGTTCATCGCTCAGCAAGCCCCGCCCACTATCAACAGGGCAAATAACAACATGAGAGAGGGTTAACACTAGCTAGTTCATCGCTCAGCAAGCCCCGCCCACTATCAACAGAGCAATGAACACAGCATGTCACTTCCTTCTCTGGGTGGAGTCTTGCCAAATGACGATTGAAGTTCGAGGTTGTCCCCGTCGTCTCCTCGATAGTTCTTCTACATATGGAACACATTGCAGTGCATTTTCCCCCACTGCATGAGAAGTCTGTATAAGCAAAGCAGACAATCCTAGCAGCGTTCTCTCCAGGCATTTTAGCGCCATTAACGTTAGTTTGTTCCTGAACATGACATATGAACAGGTGAATGTGCATTCTCTTGCATGACATTAGTCTCATCTCATCTCATTATCTCTAGCCGCTTTATCCTGTTCTACAGGGTCGCAGGCAAGCTGGAGCCTATCCCAGCTGACTACAGGTGGAAGGCGGGGTACACCCTGGACAAGTCATCACAGGGCTGACACAGACACAGACAACCATTCACACTCACATTCACACCTACGGTCAATTTAGAGTCACCAGTCAACCTAACCTGCATGTCTTTGGACTGTGGGGGAAAACGGAGCACCCGGAGGAAACCTACACGGACACGGAGAGAACATGCAAACTCCGCACAGAAAGGCCTCGCCGGCCATGTGGCTCAAACCCGGACCTTCTTGCTGTGAGGCAACAGCGCTAACCACTACACCACCGTGCCACCCCATAAAATTAGTATAAAAATTAATGTAGATATAAATATCTTATGCCAAATTATTATGGCATGTTACAAAAAAATAAAGAATAAATCCAAGTCCTCGTCTCCAATTTACGAGTCCAAATCAGAGTCATCAGTGCTCAAGTCCAAGTCAAGTTGCAAGTCCTTAATATTAGGGCACGAGTTGGACTTGAGTCCTACAAGCCTGGTTGGGGGTTAGGTGCCTTGCTGAAGGGAACTTCAGCCATTCCTGCTGATCCAGGGAATGAAACCGGTGACCTTTTCGTCCCAATGCTATTTCTCTAACCTTTAGGCCATGGCTTTCCCACGTCACTTTAACCACAATGCTGTTCAGCTCCCTGCTCATTGTGGTGCACTGGGATTTAGTCCTAGTTTCCTCTTTACCTAACGAGAGTGATGGAGTGGTGCTTTGGTACTTAGTCTGCACTCTCACCTCCTCATCCATGCACTCTGCTCAAACAAATCAGCTTCCAAAGTTTCACAACACCAACGCTGCCTTCAATGCTATCATCTTTGTAATCTCGTAGAACGCTAATTAGATGACGCAAGTCTCTGTTAATAACTCCGCGTTGTTTTGCTGCAAGCCATTCTGGATCCTTTGAGTCCAATGTTTGCTGTGTCCACTATGTTGGGTTGATATGACTTTGCTGGAAAATGGTGAGTGAAAAAAAGAAGTTCTTGCTCTTTTGTTTTTAGGAGCTAACAGAAAACCCTGACCATTATATGACCCTAATATCTGTGATTGCTGATTTAGTTTTCCCATTTGTAACTGCACAGTAATGTAAAATCACCATGGTGCATAACTTCTAACCTTGCACAGGAATAAAGAAAGAAAATACAGCACCAGCCAGCCAGCCAGCCAGCCAACCAAGCAAGCAAGCAACAAATTGGCACCAGAATCGCTAAGTGCACTAAACATATTTAGTATGTTTCAGAGTGGCGCGTCAGAGAATTATAATGCAGCTAGCAAAGAGAGGAACATTCAGGACTAATTAGCATGATGTCATTTGGTTAATACTAGCCTCTACCAGTTAATGTCCAGCTTTTTTGAGATGAAGTTCTTCCTAATTATGCATGTTTCGACTCCCAACCTTGCATCGAGGTCAAAAAAAAAAAAAAAAGATGCAACCTTAATTACCTCGGAACAGCACTAGTTGCATCACTTTCCCCTTAGCAACAACCTTTCTATTGTTATTAATATGACAACAATCTGGCAGCAAAGGCAACATGTCCCGATGTGCTGTCACGTCAATTTTGTACAACGCTAATAAACATCACCTGTATAATAGAACAAGTGCAGCTTTCTAAACTCAGAAAACGAGGCAAGATAGTGGTTCTGTGTACTTTAAACGTGCTGTTACGTTCAGGTTTAGCCTCAAGCGGTATTTTGGGCAAGCAAGAACACTAAATCCAGCTTCACCTTCGCTAAGCCATTATTACACAGCATGTCAAAGAGAGCTTTTGTGGATGATCTGTCTATTGGCCATGTCAAAAACCATACAGAATTACCACCTTCCTACACCATGTAAGATTAGGATTAGGAAAATGTTTTGCCAGAAACAAAAGGTTCTTAAAGAGGACAAGCTGGCTTTCAGCATTGTATAAAATTCATCTCATTATATTTATATATACATAATAATAATAATAAAAAAAAAAACCTCAAGGTGTTTTGCGATGGATTTATAATCCCCAACCACAAATGTCCTCCAGAAAGGAAAAAAACCCCAAAACAACAGACCAGTAATATCATTCATATTAAAAATATATATATATCATAGCAGTAATAATTAAAAATGAATTTGTTTTCAGTGTCTTTTTCTGTCCATCTTCATGACATTACACCAAGGTGATCAAAGATAACAAATCACAGGTTTATATTAATGCACTTGTCCCGAGACATGTTCTTTCTATAGTAACATTAACTCATATCGTGTGTATGGTGGACGCTCACTATAATATATTATTATACATACGGGACACTTTTTCCATAGAATTAAAAACATTTTTTCTATCCACATTCACTGGATATGAGCAATCATGCACTCTGATTGGCTACTCTACTACTCGGGTATCAGCTCATATACTATGAGTAGAGAAAAACAAAATGGTGGAGCATGTTGCTGAACCAACTGAGGATGAAATAAAAACTCTACTCAAAAACAAAACCCCCAAAGATACAAAAAAAGCAAGAAAATATGGAATAAAAGTATTTGATGGTAAGAATGTCTGTCCATCCATCCATCCATTATCTGTAGCTGCTTTATCCTGTACAGGGTCGCAGGCGAGCTGGAGCCTATCCCAGCTGACTATGAGCGAGAGGCGGGGTACACCCTGGATAAGTTGCCAGATCATTGCAGGGCTGACACATAGACAACCATTCACATTCACACCTACGGTCAATTTAGAGCCACCAATTAACCTAACCTGCATGCCTTTGGACTGCGGGGGAAACCGGAGCACCCGGAGGAAACCCACGCGGACACGGGGAGAACATGCAAACTCCGCACAGAAAGGCCCTCGCCTAGCCTGGGCCCGCCCATCCTAAGCGTGACGCAACACGAGGGCCTGTTCCAAGCTTAGTCTGGCCAGGCAGGCTATCTACAGCATTTCCAAGCTCCCGAAAAATCGGGAACCAATCAACTTTGAGCATCTCCAACGGCCCTGGGTAGAGGCGTGTTCAAGGCAGTGACGTAGTAGAACTGCGACCGGAAGCCATAGATTGTTTACAGTGGTAGATGCTGTATTGAAAGCATTCAACGGGAAGTTCTCATTGAAAACGGAGCAAAGAGCAGCCCTGGAGGTATTTATTGAAAGGAAGGACGTTTTCGCCTTGCTCCCGACCGGCTTCGGTAAGAGTTTAATCTACCAGTTAGCCCCGTCGCGTCGCATACGTCAGAGGAAAGAGTGATGTGATTGGTTTAAGCTTCGTCACAGCCTTTTCTGGCTTCGACCAGTAGCAAACTGAGGCATTTCAGGGAGGCGGGTCAACCACGGGCTCTGGGAAACGGTTGGGCTTAATAGCTTGGCCAGACCAAATGCTCGGAGAGCTTTGAAGTCGCGTTAGCCAGGCTAGCCCTCGCCGGCCACGGGGCTCGAACCCAGACCTTCTTGCTGTGAGCTCACAGTGCTAACCACTACACCACCGTGCCGCCTAGTAAGAACATATCTTTTTTATTTTTCAACAATTATTATTATCATCATCATCGCATTTTTCACAAATTGTTCCTGTCATTTCGCAGGTGTGTTTACATTCTAAGCAGAAATGATTTTGTCGAACGTTTCGTATAAAGTTTTTATTTATCAAATTTGCAAATAAATAAATAAATAAATGCTCTGTTTCTCAAAATCCAGTGAATGTGGATAGAATAAAAAATGTTATTCCACTCAATCTCGTCATACATGGCTTATCAGCTCATGTATGACTCAATTTCGTGGAATAACTGTTAAGTGTTCTATTCCCTTCTAGTGGGTTTCATTCATTCAGTTTGATAGCATGCAATATTGTTAGCGTGTCACTTATCCTATGTGTATTACGTCACTCTACCCAATGGAGAATGAGCGTTGAATATGGTTTACGATATTGCATGGGTGTCGAGATAACATGATGTCACACGTCAGAGATGTAAAACTTCCGTGCTAGCGAGCGACTGGGACAATTTGTAAACAAAAATTGGCCACCAGGTTTGCGTCGTTAAATATGGAAGATTTTGAGAGAATTTCGAAAGAGAAAGATGCGTTGAACACCTGAAAGGAATGCGTATGTATCATAATAATAATAATATTGGCTGGCTTTTTTTCGTGGTCTATTAGATATATTCCATTCAGCTACTCGTCTTCGACTCGTTCAATATCATGCTAGCTGAATGGAATATATCTGATAGACCAGGAAAAAAAGCCAGTCAATATTATTTAACGATTCAACAGATTCTAAAACACGTTGTGATTTAATAATGAAAAATGTATAATCATAGATATGGTGAGTTTGTTTGTGCAGATATGTTTATTAAACACTTTGGAAGGAGTCTCCAGTGTCAGTAAACAGTAAACATTTTCCTCCATGGGAAAGTCTTCAGGCCAGATGATGCTCCGCTTTGCAGTTTCTCAGAGCCAAACAAATTTGTTGTTGCTGTACTAACTTAAAGAGAATGTGAACGAATGACTGCTATAATGTGATAACTAACACATTTTACAGACATTCCACAAAATTTAACATAGCAATAAACAGATAAAACGCATGTACTGTTCTTTAATAAAATCAAATTTGTAATTGTTGGCAAATTGCTGTTGCATAAAAGGAATAAAACACATGCTGTTATCGGAAAATAATCAACTTTGGGGTGGTCAGTATAACTCCACTTCATCACACCACCCAGTTGTTGATTATTTTCACAGGTTCTAAAGGTTTTGTGTCTTACTTTCGTTCTATAGTCTACATTGTTCTCCAGAAAATCTGAAGTAGCCGGCTAAAAAAAAGTCGTAGGCGGCGCTGGAATTTGCACCGGCAAAGCCGTTGTGCCATGCCAAAGATGTGTTAATGCAAGGGAGGTATGGGTGCACACCCCCCCAGAAAATTTTTAAATTTGCATGCCTTCTGGTGCATTCTCACTCCGCTAATAAATTACGAACTCTTTCACTGTAAAATACTTGCAAAATATGTATGAAATTTCCCTCCAGATGTGTGTGTGCTTGGCTTTCTCAGTTACTCTCTGTAGTACGCTGCCTGGCTCTGTAACATAACTACATATCCTACAGTGCGGTCACGTGGTCCGGCTCAGCCAATCAGAGTGCGAGAATCGATCAACAAATATGGCGTCGCTTCCAGTCATGCTAGACCCGAATCAAAGACAATTTTGTGGTGAAATAATTGGATTTGCAGCAAATTATGGGCAGCAGAGATGATATAAACTGCTTGAACGTTGAAAGGCGAGTTTTTATTTTTTCTGGGATCGAGTAGCCGGCGTAGACCGTCTGTGTAGGCGGAGAAAACCGTCAGTCGCTGGCGCTTCTGGGCATTTCTGAATCTAGTTCACCACTCCAGATTTCATTCATTGTTAACCATATGAATATTATTATGATTAATTGTCCCTTTAATGATTTGCAGCATAAATATTTTCTTCTTTTTTTTTCTTCTGACTCCATTTTCTCCCACAGATGACCCCAGCTAATTTAAGAATGACCTGTTGGGTATATAAACAGAGCACCATTCAAGATCCTCGTTAGATCAAGCTTCACTAGTACTCCCTTTGGGTTTGTCTGGGAATCGTGTGAATCAAGAGTATGTGGGCATGGAACATGTTTCATATTACTTCTCTGTCAGGGTCAGAACTACACACCGGCAGCAACACCTGTTGCTCTTTCCTCCATCTCTGCTCCTCCAGGCTGAGAGGTATTGATGCTTTCTATTGATTTGAAATAACTCTTGGACATCTTTTGCGCATTGCTTTTGTGAATTCAATATGGTAAAAGGCCCAGCATGGAAATCAGACTAATCAGGCTATCTATTGAACAAAGCCTAGGAGATGTAGTTTAAAGTGTATGAAATGCAACTGGTAATGGGTTGGTTGGTAAGTATTTCTGCATGAACTGGCAGCGTGGAATTGGTTAATGATCGCTGAGAAGCGCATCCCTGTGGGAGGTCACGCTTACATTGATCCAGCTTTTTCTCTCTTTTCTTCTTTTTTTCCTACCATCGTCATTTCTGGCAGACCAAGGAGCTGGTAAATCGATAAGAAATCAAGCAAACAGATAGAGAATAAGCTGTTCACAAAATGTTCCTCCGTGAACTTTTACTTCAAAAGAACTTCTGAAATGAAGAGCATGGAAGACTTTGATTTATTTTTGGCACCAACTTTGAAGGCCAGGCTTTAGGACAATGACGGCAAGATTGGGGTGACGGAGTTGGAAGTGGGACACCGAGATATTGCTAAGTGATTAAGGGTCAGAAAGCACTACTGATGGATTATAAGTGAGCCATGTTCTGTTATCTCAATCTGCCCAGGGTATGGAGCTGGCAATGAAATACCTTCCCTTGTGCTATCTTACCATGCCTGTAGGAAAAATGCAGAACTCGCGTGGGCATCCTTCTTAAAGATACATAGTCACAGCCAGCATCTGAAGCCTAGCCTTCCTAATGGTGTTATTATTTCAGGCCGATTCTCAGGGTGTATGATCAATATTTACTGCATTTCAAATCCCACAGGCACTGGAAGGGCTTTCCAAAAGGAACTGATGGGTTATCATAAAGGAGACAATATATGACCCTGTACCTACTGCCCATAAGGGTTCTGTACCTGACTTGGTCCAATGTTATCAGCCATTACCGGTAGATACGCAAGCAAACAAACAGGAATGGACCACATGCCAAGCAAGATAAATGTGTGCGCTCAGCCAGAAAAATCCCAACCATCATCAAAGGCTTGGGAGTCCTGTGCTGTTTCTGCACTAGCAAAAATAAACACGTTACGCAAGAAACTGATGAAGTGGGAGGGTGAGTCAAGACCCATATTAGCTGTACAGCCTTGCCTACTACTTTTCTGCTCAGACAACCCTTTCAGCCTTGCCTCACTTTTCCTCAGATATCAAGGAAAAGTCAGATCAGAAACTTAGCCTTGCATTAAACAAAATCAGGCTTGTAGTACTCGAATCCGCCTCAGGCCCTAATTTTAAAGACTCGTGACTTGACTTGGACTCGAGCACTGATGACTCGGACTCGTGTATTAACTGCATTCGGACTCGGAAGTTGGACACTCGGACTCGGATTTTTTCTTTATTTTTTGTACCATGCCATAATAATTTGCATAAGATATTTATATCTACATTAATTTTTATACTAATTTCATGCAAGAGGATGCACACTAACCTGCTCATACATCATGTTCAGGAACAAACTAACATTAACGGTGCTAAAATGCCTGGAGAGAAGCCCCTAGGATTGTCCGCTTTGCTTATACAGACTTCTCGTGCATTGGGAAAAAAAATGCACTGCTGTGTGTTCCATGTGTAGAAGAACTATTGAGGAGACGACGGGGACAACCTCGAACTTCAATCGTCATTTGGCAAGACTCCACCCAGAGAAGGAAGTGACACGGTATGTCTGTTGCTCTGGTGATAGCGAGGCTTGCTTGCTGACCGATGAACTAGCTAGTGTTAACCCTCTCTCATGTTATTTGCCCTGTTGATAGTGATAATGCACGAGAAGTCTGTATAAGCAAAGCGGACAATCCTAGGGGCTTCTCTCCAGGCATTTTAGTGCCATTAACGTTAGTTTGTTCCTGAACATGACGTATGAGCAGGTGAATGTGCATTCTCTTGCATGAAATTAGTATAAAAATTAATGTAGATATAAATATCTTATGCCAAATTATTATGGCATGGTACAAAAAATAAAGAAAAAAATCCGAGTCCGAGTCTCCAATTTCTGAGTCCAAATGCAGTTAATACACGAGTCCGAGTCTTGCTGACCAATGAACAAGCTTTTTATCTGTAGCCTATTAACTAAAATATGGTGCAGTCGAGCAGTAACATTAGTCCAACACAGTAGCAGAGACGCTTTCACGTAAAGGCAGCAACAGCCACCGTCAAATGGTGTGGTTGGAGTCTTGGACTCAGACTCGACTCGGATCAATAGTGGACTTGACTCGAAATTTTCTTTAATGACTTGGACTTGGGGGCGGCACGGTGATGTAGTGGTTAGCGCTGTCGCCTCACAGCAAGAAGGTCCGGGTTCGAGCCCCGGGGCCGGCGAGGGCCTTTCTATGTGGAGTTTGCATGTTCTCCCCGTGTCCGCGTGGGTTTCCTCCGGGTGCTCCGGTTTCCCCCACAGTCCAAAGACATGCAGGTTAGGTTAACTGGTGACTCTAAATTGACCGTAGGTGTGAATGTGAATGGTTGTCTGTGTCTATGTGTCAGCCCTGTGATGACCTGGCGACTTGTCCAGGGTGTACCCCGCCTTTCGCCCGTAGTCAGCTGGGATAGGCTCCAGCTTGCCTGCGACCCTGTAGAAGGATAAAGCAGCTAGAGATAATGAGATGAGATAAGACTTGGACTTGAACACTGGGGACTCGAGACTGGACTCAGACTCGAGGTTTAGTGACTCAACTACAACGCTGAACAAAATGCAGTAGATGAAACTATTGTCTGGGTGACACTAAATGGTTAACATTTGTAATTGTGGCCAAAACCCTCATCATCTCACATTCTTTATCCTTCTGAAAAACCCAAAGGAGCTGGAGCATGGGTGTTAGATTAGCGTTAGAACCAAACTCTGAAACTCTGGGGAGTAGTGCTCAAGACATCAAGATACAACCTCATTATAAGCTCAGCATGGAAAAAATACTCCATGAACTGAATCTCTGACAAAAATGGAAACCAGAAGCACTGTAGAAAAGGAATAATTCCATTTTGGTGTTGTAAATTAATGGATCACAAACAGGCCAAGGGAAGAAGGTGAATGAGAAGCAGTGGTATCTATTAGTAGACTAGCACATTCCTCAAGACATAACACCTATGGTAAATGAGAGTGTGATGTGGTGGACCACTATGTGGTAAGGCACTCCTACTATGAGTAATAAGTAATGCATGTAAGGAACCAATGGGAACAAGAAAAGGCCTTAATTAAATCGGCAAGTGACCACTGGAGAACCAGGGAACACATACAGTACCTCTGTGATTTATCCTAGAGAGCTGAAGAAGTAGTTCAGGAATGTAGGGGTGGAGGAGAGGGAAGGAGCTGGAGGGATACAGTGATAATTGTAATTGTGTGCTTGTGTGAGAGTGGAGCATTGAGTGACAGAACAAGGAAGGAAAGCAGGCTGGATGGCTAAGACAATCAGGACAGACCCTTCGGGAGGGCAGTCTTGGTCGAGCTGGGTAATTGGAGGTGATGGCGATGGGGTTATTTCGTGTCAAAAGAAAGAGGAGCTGGCTGGAAAACAGAGGTGGTAGTACAGAAATGTGTACATGTAGTAATTGGTTGGTAGCCTGTTGGTTGGGACGGTATTCTCTGGGTTCAGGTCAGGAGAGGCGAGATCGATCATCAGATTTGTTCAGGGTTGCGGAAGGCCCTGAAAAAGCCGGAGGTGACAAATTGAACTGGTGTGCATCTTTCTTTGAGAGGAAAGAGAGACAAATAGATTGAGGGGCGTGCACTAGAGGAGGGATGAGACAAAGTGTCAGAGCGATTTGCGACTTTGGCCAGGGAACGTACGGCGACATAAAGAGACAGAGGAAGGCAATAATCAGAACGTGGTTGGGTTGAGGTAGAACATCGCGGTCGAGAGTGAGAAACAGTACTGAGTAGAAAAATGAGATGCAGTGAAGAAGAGAGTTCAATTAAAAAGAAGTGGGTCATGAAAAGCAGGAGGATGGGTTTGAAGTGATGAGTGTGGAATATCCGAGAGGGTTCTCTTGTTAGACCAAAGCTTCATGACCTTCTTGACCTTCTCTCATTGTGCACATTTGTTGCTATGTGTTCAGGTAATGGAGTGCACTTGGGATTTGGGGGGAAAAAAATGAAACAAGCTTTTATGTTGGTTTGAGTCTTTCTGTGATGCTCCACTTTTCAGCGTTTAAATCCTTTCTAGCCTTGGATAGCCTTTTAAATGGATTTTTTTGGCCCTTTAAATGGATACTTTCACCAAAATAGATTGGATAATGAGCAAAGAATAGTGGTGCTAGGTCTTTTAAATCTAAAAATCTAAAACGTTAACTACTACTACTATTAGCTAATGACACCAATTGGTTACTCAGTGTCGTGTTCGTTTAAAATGCAATCCCCAACCAGGAGCTGTCAGACTTTTAGCCTGTTAGCGCCATTATTCACAATAATGTGCTTTTTGTTAAAACTCAGAATCACTTCTCAGAAGCACTACTCTCTTACCTCCTGAAATGACTGATAAGAGCATAAACATGTAAATCCGTTAGAGGGAATTAGCACAAGACGATGTGAGCAATGTGTTGCATTAAAAACCCAGAATCACTTCACCTCACGACTCTCTTACCTCCTGAACTGACTGATAAGATAGCAAACGCGTAAATTGGTTGAGAGAAAGTCGCAAAGACAAGGTGCGTGATCTGTTGCATCTTTTTAAATGTGTATGTTTTGCTGAAGGTTACAAAGTGTGTAGTTTTTTTGTTTTTTGTTTTTTTTTTAGGCAAGTGCTTGGGGATTACCCTTGATGTGTCAATCAAATCCAGGCTGAGTAGAGCGCAGAGTACAACAGATGGGGAGGGAAAGACGGTGGTAGAAAGAAGAGGTTGAAAAGATGAAATGAGATGAAACATGCACTCTCTGACTCGGCAAACACTTCCAGATATTCGCACCGTGGTATCGTTATTAATTGGGATATACAGTAATTTGGATATACAGGATATACAGCTCTTTATTAACACCTGGAATCTCATCTCATCTCATTATCTCTAGCTGCTTTATCCTGTTCCACAGGGTCGCAGGCAAGCTGGAGCCTATCCCAGCTGACTACGGGCGAAAGGCGGGGTACACCCTGGACAAGTCGCCAGGTCATCACAGGGCTGACACATAGACACAGACAACCATTCACACTCACATTCACACCTACGGTCAATTTAGAGTCACCAGTTAACCTAACCTGCATGTCTTTGGACTGTGGGGGAAACCGGAGCACCCGGAGGAAACCCACGCGGACACGGGGAGAACATGAAAACTCTGCACAGAAAGGTCCTCGCTGGCCACGGGGCTCGAACCCGGACCTTCTTGCTGTGAGGCGACAGCGCTAACCACTACACCACCGTGCCACCACACCTGGAATCCAGTCAGGCTATTTTGTTCAGTGATTATTGTTTATACAAAACAGTGACCTTACTACAGAGGTGGACAAAATACCCAACTTCATTAGTCAAAGTACAGACACCACTGGTCAAATGTTACTCCAAGACAAGTGAAAGTTGCACAGTCAAATTTTTACTTCAAGGTAGACCGCCTTTCAGATTTTTCAAGTGTAGGTCATAAAAAGAATTTTCCCCGATGCCTAATTATTTTTGTTTAGTGGACCGAAAGCTACTGAATTTGAATCACAGACTTCCACTCCAATTAGTTTTTTTTTAAATAGAACAAATAATGAATTTAAGGCCACATGGCCCTAAATTCTCCACTATTTTTTCCTGCTTCACCATGACACAATACAAGATACTACGTCATGCATCACATGGTGGGCTTTCCCCGTTCGTGCAAGGCATTGTGGGATACAAATTTGAAACAGGAGAGAAAAATGGAGGACATGAGTGTGTGAATGAAATGTGAAAGACCGACTACAGTAACGGAAAGCGAGAAGAAAAGACGTTATGTTATACACGAAGGAAAGGAAACGCAGGACCAAACCAATAAATATCGGCGCTCAGCGAGCACCTCGGTGTGATCAGCTGTTCGTTTAGCGACAGAATGATGGAACTGTCAGTGCACGCTCAAAGGTAAACCTGCACATGCGCACACACACACGAACTTCCTCTGTCTGCTTGACTGCGCGAAGTGAGCGATTTCATGCACATTATTTGCTTTAATCCCCTCAAATTAAATAACTTCCCAGCCACAGAACGGCCTGATATTTTGTGTGATGTTGCAGAAATAAACATACAGGTAGTCATCGACTTACGACTGCGTTTAGTTACGAGTGACCGATCGTAAACCGATCTGGTCGTTAGTCGGCCTATGTTAAATGAACGTAAGTATATTGTGATGTGTAATGATATTGTAATCATCTTAAAGTCTTATTTTATCAGCATTTTCTTATTTCATTACCTGGGCTCATTATTTGGTTTAAGTCAAACACTGCATACTCGGGGTGAAAGTAACTTTTATTTCTTGCCAGTATATTATTTTGAGCCATAGTGTGCGCGCGCAGCGCACGCCGAAAAATACACCTAATTATTTATTATTGTCTACTTATCAAGCATTCACTAGGACTTCTTATCACTCAGTAGTACTAGTATAGTACTTTTTTATCACACTATCACTCTTTCGTCCACCTGTATCAGTTTTTGATTATAAATAAATTGCAAACACATCATTTCAACAACACAATCGTTTTAATTAAATTTTTTTTAGCTGAACAGTTGAAAACTAACTTTTCATTTTGGACACAGAACAGTGTAACAGAACAGAAAAGTGAAAGTTACTTTGATTACCAGCTGCGCACGTTATAGCACAAGATCTGGTTAAGCCGTACGCGCGCTGTAGCTCGCTCATTGTTTTTCTCGCGAAACACTGCACACATAATAGAAGAGGCTGGATGCAGTGTTGCCAGATTGGGCGGTTTTAAGTGCATTTTGGTGGGTTTTGAACATATTTTGGGCTGGAAACTGTCAGCAGTATCTGGCAACACTGGCTGGATGCTGGGTGCTGCCGGGAGCTGGGCCGGAAACTGTCATAAGCTCAGCTGGAAAACACTTGCCAGTCATAACCAGACGGTCGTAAAGTCGATCGGTCGTAAGTCGCATAGGTCGTAAGTCGACGACTACCTGTATATCACAATGAGCAAATTTCAGAGGGAACTAAATTTCACCGATTTTATGAAATCGAAAGGCTGTCTTGGTTTAAGTTAAAGTATTGAAGTACTTGCTTTTAAAAATACTTAAGTATTAAAAGTACATTTTCTGTTAATGCATTGTTGTATTATTGCCACAACGCTTACAAAACCATATTTCTGAAAGGACTTCAGATAAGTTAATGTTATTCATGTTAGCGTAACTGTTTTTACATGTCCAAGTTAACTAGCTATGTGTTAACGTTAGCCGTGGACAAGGTGATGCAAACTTGGTGGGCAAATCCATAGAAAGTTATTTGACTAACCAGACTGCATAGATATTGCAACGTTAATCACTAGCTCTAAAAGCCCAGACAACTTCATTGCAAGCTTTCTCTTGGAATAAAACGTTTATATACCTCAATATGCCTCCGCAGGTTGCATGGTGAGTTTTTGTAGGCCGTGATGTGGTCCATTTTCGGTAAACAAAGCAAACTATTAAAACAAAATGAATCTTTGATCCTTTCAGAAAACTGAAACATGGGTTCATGAGCCATGGGTGCGTACATTCTCCAGAAGAACCGCCTCCTTCCATTCTGCCATCAACTGATCATGTTCAAATAAAGCTGCTGAGAAATCATTGAGCTTGATTTTATACAGTCTCTGGACGTGACGTGACCCTAGTGATTACTGATCGGCTGTCTCAGCGTCACCTGCGAAAAAACCATCACGTTTTAGAAAAGAAAAGAAAAAACATCCACTTTCAAAGCTGCTTCATAGTAACGAGTAACGAGGACCTTGATAGAAATGTAGTGGCGTGAAAAGTACGATATTTGTCTTTCAAATGTAGAAGATAAAGTCATACGTTTCCAAAAAAAAAACCTCAAGTAAAGTGCAGATATTTAAAAAGTACGGAACACTACTCAAGTAAATGTACTTCGTTACTATGCATCTCTGCCTTACTATTATAGGAATCGTTCTTCCATTCACTTTTCATCCACAACCATATAATGCAAAGGTCACAAAATACCCACCCAACAAAAAACTCTTCTTTCTTAATCTTTTTTTGTTTTTCAGCTTACACAAACATTACACAGAGTCATCATTAACCAGAACAAAACTTGAGGAAAATAACTGCTTGAAGAGTAATTGTATCACATCCTCGGGCCATCGTGTGAATTATGAATGAGCGCTGATGGTTAGTATTCTATCCGCGTTAGTTTTAGTTCTATGTTTCTGTATCTGCAAGCAACAATTTTATTCACACTCAGGAAATAATGATTTGAAGATCCACTATTCTGCACAGTGCATCATTACCCACACTAGCCTGGAACACTAAAATACTGACCTGAAGCAATAAATCAATTCCATGAGCAGTAAGCCAGGTCTTTATCAGGTTTTACAATACGTTTTGATCGAAAGACTTGTTGTTATGCTGAAACTAATCACCAGCCAGGTGGCATTATGCAAAGCAGAGTTATGGTCACCACCCTGAAGCCAATTCATTTCTTATAACAGCATGTTCCAAGATGTTTCATTCCTCTTCTACCAAAACAATTTGCAAACGATTTTTTTTTTACATTTTATTTATCCCCACAGTTCAGCATGCATTCTGAGATGCTTTTCTCCTCAACATGGTTGTAAAGAGTGGTTATTTTCGATGTCATCCAGACATCACGAGTTTGAATCCCATTCAGGAGAGCAAAATGACTCTAACCCATAACTACGTCATCGCTTGTTTACTGCAATGCATTATGGGCGATACCTGGGGTCAGCTCCGCCGTACTGTTTACTTCCGCCTTTGTTAAACACTGCATTGTTCTGACTAAGCGGTTTTAACCATGCCCCCTAAAGTGAATTGCTGTGTGCCTTACTGTGTCTCCACAACAAAGAGAACACCTGATTTGAGCTTTTATCAGCTGCCAGTTGAGAAGAAGAGAAGAAAGAAATGGATAAGTTTAATCCGCAACGAAAACCTTCGACGTGAATCGAAATGGACAACTGTTTGTAGCTTGCATTTCTCTGGTGGGAAAAAGATGTACTTAAAGGAGAACTGAAGGCAACTTTTTATGATCAGAATTCTATTTATCTCATTTTATTAAATATAGGAATGCCTTTTTGATCGCTATTTTGTCGCTGCTATAGCAAGTTATGAGTGTTTGAAGTATGCTCTGTAATATATCAGTCCATATGTCGAAGCAATGGCCGTAAACGAGATTCGTTGAGACCTGTGCGAGACATCGTAGGACGGAAGTAAAATGTACAGCGAAAATCAAAGCGACCGACATCTGCCAACGTTGTCAAAAGACGCGCACGCCCTCTTTCAAACGCTGATGTAATCAAGCCGGAAGTTGTGTTTGTTTTGATAGCAATCAGGAAAGTTTGAAAAAAGTAGGCAGTAATCGTCATTTAAATTTGTTTTTGTGCAATATTTTGTTTGGAAAACAGTTTTCAAAATGGCGGCACTGACACCTGGCTGACACTTGACGTTTCGAAGTCTCGCACAAGTCTCGTGAAGATCGCGCCGATAAGCGACGCCTGCCGTGGACCAAACGAACTAAATTCAACACGGCTAAAAACCGAATAGGCCGATAAGTATAATATTTAATTGCCAATACGAGTCACAATATAAGGTTACTAAAACCAAAAACGTAATTGAATAACATGTTAATTAAGAAATAAAGCAAGTTTAAAAATGACTCCAGTTCTCCTTTAAACTGTGACCCGGCAATATTTCCATGGTCTGTTGAACGGCCTTCGGTTAGAGAAGATTATAACAATCGACACTGTTCATCGCCTGAAACTAGAGATATTAAAAAAGCCCGTAAAACAAAGAAGCATTCTTCGGCCTTTGCCTCTCAATGTACTGAAGCACTCGGCAGCTGAACGAGCCTGTCGGACCGATAAAACTCCCAAACCATGAAGGGTTCCCTTTCGGGTATGTTTAATGTTCAGTGTACCTCACTAGCAGCATTTATGGAAGAAAATTCATTTATACTGAACATGACACGCCAGATTAGTGGGTTTCCAAAGTGTTTTTTTTTGTAATGTTTCCTGATATAAAGTTTTATTTAACTAATCACTCATTTATAAATGTTTTGATGCTGTTCATCTGGGCTCGGGATCACAAAGACTTAAGTCAACAGTTGATTTTTCATAATAGTTTCCCTTCCTGCATCTGTAACTTTCACTGTGCTGGATCAAGATTAAGTATAAGGCTAAGATTTCATTAGAACAACACTTCTTTGAAAATGGTAAGGAATAACTAAAGATTAAAAGAAACAAATTTAGATTCAAGTCAAAGATTGCTTCGTGATCCTGGGGCCTGTAGTCTGGGGGTGTGTAAAGAAAAATCTCATCTCATCTCATTATCTCTAGCCGCTTTATCCTGTTCTACAGGGTCGCAGGCAAGCTGGAGACTATCCCAGCTGACTACGGGCGAAAGGCGGGGTACACCCTGGACAAGTTACCAGGTCATCACAGGGCTGACACATAGACACAGACAACCATTCACACTCACATTCACACCTACGGTCAATTTAGAGTCACCAGTTAACCTAACCTGCATGTCTTTGGACTGTGGGGGAAACCGGAGCACCCGGAGGAAACCCATGCGGACACGGGGAGAACATGCAAACTCCGCACAGAAAGGCCCTCGCCGGCCACGGGGCTCGAACCCGGACCTTCTTGCTGTGAGGCGACAGCGCTAACCACTACACCACCGTGCCGCGTAAAGAAAAAAAAAATTGCACTTTCTTACTGATAATGTAGTCGGACTAATATGAATGTAACTTCGCCATGAACACTATAGACATTACAGCCAATTTCAGAAAGGCTACATACAATACAATCCTGATATTCAGATAGATTTGTTTTCTCAATAAAGTTTAGCTGGTGAAATATACATCCTCAGAAATAAGACATTCTGAGATTTGATGTTGTTGTTGTTGTACAGTGTGGTAGACTCAGTGTAGGCTCTTACCTTCTCACCAAGCTTGATTTAGATTCAGATTTTCCTGCTGTAAACCCTCGACATGTTCTCCACCTCTTTAAATCACCAATTTCATTGTCTTCCACGACAGAGCATGGCAAAATCGCTCCTCTCACATCACATCGCTCTCACACAAAATTAATCTGACGTCTATTATATCGCTCAACTACCGACCCCGGCTATCCCCCACAGTGCATTGCGGTAAACAAGTGATAACATAGTTATACTTGGGGGCTATTGGCCTGTGCTCTCAGAGAGGGAGGGGTAGTGGCATACTTTCTCTGCCCTGTCAATAACAGCGACGCTAGCCAATCATATAGGCGCCTCTGAGCTCATGAATACAGAGGTCGGCGGATAGCACTTCTTTCTGTCTGAGTGTGTTACGCAGCCCCCTAACACTGCATAGACAGTAGTTCGAAAATATGTGGTCAGCTGGTGTCACGTGTCTCAGAGGAGCATGAGATGATCCTCACTCTCTCTGGTTGGGAGTTGTCCTGTGATAGAGGAGACCTAGACCTATCTGGTGGGTGGGAATTGGTCATGACTAAAATTAGGGAGAAAATTGCTGAAAAAAAAAAAAACCAAAAAAACCAGAACGTCAAGGACGGAGTAGGTCATCTGGCCTGCCATCACATCATCCATGACGACCAAAACATTGAACAGAACCAAAATGCGACAATGTGAGAGAGGACCAACCTCCACGACAAATTGTCCCTGAGGGTAGATAGACCCAAAACATCAATCAGAACTGAATTCGGGTGATAAATGAGAGAGGAGATGCAATTCTAGTCAGAAGAAAATGTGTTAAGTTGACCAAAGAACTAATTTGTTCACAAAAAAATTGACAATACAATGACCAAGTTTTGTGCAGAAGGTCGAGTTCTTTCAAATGAAACAACCAGAACCGAGATCCATTGAGAACTGAGGGAGGGAGGAGACATGATTTAACTGAAAATAAACAAAGTTGTAAACAAACTGTTTACAACAAGAAATTCAACAAACAAATGACCAAGTTTTGTTCCCTGAAGGAAGATCTACCCAAAACATTGATCAGTGGTGGGTTTCCCAAAAGCCTCTTAACACTAAGAGCATCTTCACTAGGAGACAGAGTGTTCATTGTGCTGCTCGCTCTACCATTTAATTATGATCTTTGTGCTATTATGCTTTTCGGAAACTTGGCACAGAACTGAAATCGGGTAAGAACTGAGAAAGGAGATACAATTCTCATGAAAAGTCTGAAAACTTGTTAAGGTGACCTAATTGGCAGTTTGTTCGGAAAAAAAAAAAAAATTGACAATACAATGACCAGGTTTTATATAGAAGAACTAGTTCTTTCAAATGAAACAATCAGAACTGAAAGCCGTTGAGAACTGACAGAGGGAGGAGATACGATTTAACTAAAAATAAGTTAAGTTGTAAACAAATTGTTTACAAGAGGAAAATCAACAAACAAATCACCAAGTTTTGCTCCTCATGAAAAGATCATCCCAAAACATCAATCAGAACTGAATTCAGATGGGAAATGAGAGAGGAGATACAGTACAATTCTAGTGAAAGGCCTGCATAATGCATTAATTTGGCCTAATTAGTAACTCGTTAACAAAAAATTTGACAAAACAACAACCAAGTTTTGTGCAGAGTGATGAGTTCTTTCAAACAAAACAATCAGAACGGAAATCCATGGAGAACTGATGGAGGAGATACGATTTTTGTGGATGACGGATGGACAGATGATAGACGCCACGCCATGGCAATAACTCATCGGCCTGATGGTCAGATGAGCTAAAAAGTGTGGTTATTTTAGGTACTGAAGGCATTCTCCTCTGACTTTCCTCATCAACAAGACGTTTCCACCAACAGACCTGCCAATCAGTGGATGATTTTTGGTTTTTTAAATGCTCAAACCAGCACATATTGCATTAACAATTATGCAACCACATGTTGCTGCTGCAACATGATTAGATGACTGGATAACAAGTCCCTGGGTTTCAATCCTGAGCTTTTCTCCCCATGTCTGTGTAGTTAGATCTACCACAACACTGATCAGGATAAAGTGGTTACTGAAGTGTGTTTTTCGAACCATAATATAACCCAAACACTTGCTTTATCTTTAAAGCAGGACTGAAGGCAATTTTTTTTTATTACCAAAATTCTATTTATCTCATTTTATTAAATATCGGAATGCATTTTTGATCACTATTTTGTCACTGCTATAGTATAGTTATGAGTGTTTGAAATATGCTATGTAATATATCAGTCCATATGGTATGTCAAAGCAATGTCCGTAAACGAGATTCATTGAGACCTGTGCGAGACATCGTAGGACAGAAGTAAAACGTACAGCGGAAATCAAAGTGACCGACGTCTGCCAACGTTGTCAAAAGACATGCGCGCCCTCTTTCGAACGCTGATGTAATCAAGCCGGAAGTTTTGTTTGTTTTGATAGCAATCAGGAAAGTTTGAAAAAAATCGTCAGTAATCGTCATTTAAACTCGTTTTTGCGCAAGATTTCGTTTGGAAAACAGTTTTCAAAATGGCGGCACTGACACCTGGCTGACACTTGACGTTTCGAAGTCTCGCACAAGTCTCGTGAAGATCACGTGGATAAGCGACGCCTGCCGTGGACCGAACGAGCTAAATTCAACACGGCTAAAAGACGAATAGGCCGATAAGTATAATATTTAATTGCAATTAGTTTCCAATACGAGTTACGATATAAGGTTACTAAAACCGAAAACGTAATTGAATAACACGTTAATTAAGAAATAAAGCAAGTTTAAAAATGACTCCAGTTCTCCTTTAAACTGTGACCCGGCAATATTTCCATGGTCTGCAGAACGGCCTTCGGTTAGAGAAGATTATAACAATCGACACTGTTCATTGCCTGAAACTAGAGATATTCCAAAGCCTGTAAAACAAAGAAGCATTCTTCAGCCTTTGCCTCTCAATGTACTGAAGCACTCGGCAGCTGAACGAGCCTGTCGGACCGATAAAACTCCCAAACCATGAAGGGTTCCCTTTCGGGTATGTTTAATGTTCAGTGTACCTCACTAGCAGCATTTATGGAAGAAAATGCATTGATACTGAACATGACATGGCAGATCAGTGGGTTTCCAAAGTTTTTTTTTTTTGGGGGGGGGGGAGTAATGCTTCCTGGCGGCACGGTGGTGTAGTGGTTAGCGCTGTCGCCTCACAGCAAGAAGGTCCTGGGTTCGAGCCCCGTGGCCGGCGAGGGCCTTTCTGTGTGGAGTTTGCATGTTCTCCCCGTGTCCGCGTGGGTTTCCTCCGGGTGCTCCGGTTTCCCCCACAGTCCAAAGACATGCAGGTTAGGTTAACTGGTGACTCTAAATTGACCGTAGGTGTGAATGTGAGTGTGAATGGTTGTCTGTGTCTATGTGTCAGCCCTGTGATGACCTGGCGACTTGTCCAGGGTGTACCCCGCCTTTCACCCGTAGTCAGCTGGGATAGGCTCCAGCTTGCCTGCGACCCTGTAGAACAGGATAAAGCGGCTAGAGATAATGAGATGAGATGAATGAGTAATGTTTCCTGATATCAAGTTTTATTTATTTATTAAACGCTACATCCATTCTCAAGCTGAAGGTCCTGTTCTCAACTGTACAGACAAAGCTGTCATATTCATTAAAAACGATTTCACAAAAAAAGTGTTTCAGCCCAACACATAGTCTTAAAGCCTTTTTTTTGTGCAGACCATCTGTACAGTGTTGTGAGATTCTCTGGGTTTGACATCTCTACCTTTGAGAGATGGTTTTCACTTTCTGCTCCATTACATATTCTTTAACAGCACACTATCTCTCTCTCTCTCTCTCTCTCTCTCTCTATGAACGAGAAGCAAGCTTTCAGATTGAAAAAGTGCATATTTATTCACTTCAGTCTCTCCAGCAGCTGTGATGGTGCACTGAACTAATCAGAGCAGCTGAAGCTATCGATCACTGATGTGACACCGGCCGGTCTGGCGGGCCTCTGAAAGAAATTGACATAATTGTTGGATCTGTTCATCATGGTGAAAAGCGGTGAAAAAGGTAAACAGCATCAGTGATCAAGGCAAATCAGGTTGCAGTAATTTGGTAAGCTACATAATAAATGTTAGTCGTCAAGGCGTGCTGAAACCATGAGAAATTCACCCCAACTTCTGTCAGCTTCAGCTAGCAGTACATCCATCACGCGCTACCCGGACGGCAGGCTGAATTCATCAACGACTTTATGTATTACTTACTGAAATGATAAGGCCTAGTATCCACAGGCTCACTTTTACTTCTGATCCTGCAATATCTTCTGAATAATACAGTATTCAGGATATATAAAATTCTGAATTTTATATGTGCCTGGATGAAAAATATAAGCCTTGGTCAGGAATTTTCAGGAGACCTTAGGCTAGATCTGAATTGAAGTTTGAAGCAGAATTTATTGTAATTATTATTACCAAAAAAAAAAACCCCTTAGCACTATAATGCATACATGATGTTATACGCTGTAAGAAGTTTTAAGGTTTTTTCCCACCTTTTACAAGGCTGTGCATTGTAGCTCGCTAATTATCTCTCTAGCTAGCTATAAAATGACCAACCAGTTTTAATCATAGCCTACGTTTTTTGGTTTCTAGCTCAATAGTTATCTCTCTAATCCTGAGATAACCAGGAAGCCAAATAACTATCTGTACTTCTACAAACCAGTTACAATGACATCCAACTTTCTATTTGTACAGCTAGCTAGTCATCTAGCCAATTCTGAGCTAACTAATTTATAAGCTAGCTAGATAGATAGATATACCACAAAAGAACCAGTCACAATGATCTCTAATTTTTGAACTGTATAGATATATCTGGCTAATTCTGTGCTAACTGATAAGCTAGCTAGCTGGGTATACAGTCATAACATCTAACATTCTAGTTGTATAGGCAGCTAGTTATCTTACAAAATTCTGAGATAATTAGCAATTACAAATCAGTGATGTGATGTACAGGAAGTTATTAGCTAGCTAAGAACATGCTAACAAAATAAACAAGCACCTTATTTAGCCCTACAACTGATGTCTGTAAGCTAATGATAGATGTTAATTTTTGCACCAGTGCTAAACTAGCAGGTAAGTCTTAACGTTTTCAACAAGGCTCAAAACTACCTAAATTGTGCTTCATAGCTTGATAGCTAGCTAATTTATTTTAAGCTTTTACATTTTGGCACTGAGATTGTTTGTTTATTATTATTATTATTATTATTATTATCTCATCTGGCTGACAGGCGATGAGTTTATGCCATCATGTGTTGTCCATCGTTCATCTGGCATCGTCCACATTTCATGAAAATCACTTCTTCTCTCTCAATTCTTCACCGATTTTTATTCTTTTTGGTAGGAAGGTAGGTCTGCCTGGGATGTATATAGCTTCTACCCAAATTTGCATAATTGCAATTGATAATGAAGATATAGAGGAATTAAGCCCTAATGAGCAGTTTCCACACAAATCACTTCTTCTCCCTCAATTCTTCACCGATTTTCATTCTTTCTGGCATGAAGGTAGGGGTACCTAGGGTGCATATAACTTCTCCCTAGATTTGCTTAATTACAATTATTAATAAAGCTATGGACTAATTAAGCCTTAATGAGCAGTTCAACAAAAATCGCTTCTTCTCGGTCAATTCCTCGCAATTTTGGATTCTTTCAGGCAAATAGGTCGGTATTCCTAGGGTGTATATAGCTTCTATATATAGCTTGTATATAGTGTATGTAGCTTGCAACATTTATTGTGCAAGGTGGCCCATTTTAGAGCGTTCCTTCTGGACTATACGGGGTCGGAGTGAGCTACGCCATCATTGACCGTCTTGTTATTAAAGACTTCTAAATGAAATCGTATAATTTTTGGTACAAAGTTTTGGTACATTGCTTCATCTGTCTTGCTATGGCTACAGAGTGATGCTGCTCATGTTGACTAAATCTAGTTAGTTATTAGCAAGTGATGCTTGGTTTTGCCATTGGTAGCATAATAAAAATAGGGCACTCGGCAGTGTGCATACCTCCGCCAAACCACATATTTGGATTTGCGTCAAAATCTAATCAACTGTTCCTTGTCCCATGGCTCAACTTTCCTTGAAATTTCATCAAAATCCATTCGCTACTTTGTGAGTTACGTTGGGAACAAACAAACACATGGAGGTGAAAACATAACCTCCTCCAACAAAGCTGGCAGAGGTAAAAAAAAAAAACAATCAAGCAAACAAAAAAAACCTCCAGTAAATGTATTTTCTCGGTAAGGCTTGGGACACCTGTCTATTAGAGTGCACCATTCACACATTTTGTGATTTGGCCTAGTGGTTAGCGTGCCCACCTCTTGACCAGGAGATCATGAGTTCTACTCACGGTTGGGTCATACCAAAGACCTCTGAGAGCACAATATCCCCCAGTGGCAACTATATCTATGCTATAAGTGCTTAATACACCCTCATGAAATTGTCAAAGTACAAGTTTGGTAATCAAGGGCCATAACTCTGGTAAAATGCAACTGAATTGAATGAAATTGCAATACGTGTATTACCGACATATAGCAAAGAATCCTGTCAAGTTTCATGGGATTCCTCCAAAAATTGTGAGAGGAGTTGATTTCTGAAGGTGAGTACCTTTCGTGGGACAGACGGACATTGCCACAACATAATCCTCCTTCGGGCCTTTCTCTTTTTTTTCATTGTTTTATTTAATTTTTTTAAGAAACCTTTATTTGTCACATGCACACTTCGAGCACAGTGAGATTCATCCTCTGAATTTAACCCATCTGTAGCAGTGAACACACATGCACGCGCACACACACACACACACACACACACACACACACACACACACACACACACACACACACACACACACAGAGCAGTGGGCAGCCATACTACAGCGCCTGGGGAGCAGTCAGGGGTTAGGTACCTTGCTCAAGGGCACTTCAGCCAAAGGCCACCCCATGTCAACCTAACTGCATGTCTTTGAACTGTGGGGGGAAACCGGAGCACCCGGAGGAAACCCACGCAGACACGGGTAGAACATGCAAACTCCACACAGAAAGGCCCCTGCCAGCCACTGGGCTCGAACCCAGAACCTTCTTGCTGTGAGGTGACAGTGCTAACCACTACACCACCATGCCGCCCACGTTTCGGCCAGCGGGGGATAAAAACGGTACCTACTGCCATCTGGCGAAGCCACAACACAGATGCAAACATGGAGTCAAACTCTCACGGTTACCAGAGGACTGGTCCCCCACTGTAACCCTAGCTATGGAATAAGCGAGAGGTCGAGGGCTATAGAAATGGAGATCAGCGCCACTCGATATGCCTTGTGGCATGGGAAGGACTTTGCTTTGATTCACACACTCTTGCCCCTTGGGACAATTTAGCACAGTCAATCCATTGGCATTTTTTGGAGGTTGGGGACAACCTGAGGTCCTGGCTGAACCCCAGCAGACACAGGGAGAACACTAGAAGTGCCACAAAGATAGAAACTTGAGCTCAGGATCAAAGTGGAGATCCTGGAGCCATGAGGCAGCAATTCAACCCAGCATGACTTTAGACTAACATACTACACTGTAAACCCGAAGAAGTTGAGTTTACTTAAAAAAAACTGAGGAAAGTGATTGCCTTAAAAAAAATAAGTAATTATTAATGATTGAATTGAGTACCTTAAACTTACCAGAAGATTGTAAGTTTAAGGTACTCAATTCAATCATTAATAATTACTTATTTTTTTTAAGGCAACCACTTTCCTCAATTTTTTTAAGTAAACTCAACTTATTCGGGTTTACAGTGTAGAATTAACTGGCCTGCAAAAATAATGACTGACTGGAGTCCCAGTTAGAATGTATTCCTGCCTTGTGTGTTGCTGGGATCTGCAAACTCAAGATTCACGGCAACCCTGAACAGGTTAAAGCACTTCCTGAAGTGGAGCGATCAATAACTGATGCGCTGAACCTGTGGTTGGATGTATGTCGACAAAGATTTTAAGGAATGTTACTTGGATGTGCTTTCAAGGTCTAGCCGTGGGCTCCGCAGACCCAAAGGTTAAGTCTGGCCTTCAAACATGCAATGAAACTTGCCTAAATGAGAGACTGTATAAACCATGGAACACAGCAAGAACAGCATTTCCACGTTATCTCGTATCCCATGCTGCGTCATTTGGACATAAGCAGAGCCCATACTGTTATAAACAAACCAGCCCTGAACCATAACAATCTTTTCGACAAGGAATGTGTATAAATAGATAAATAACATATCTCTCCACAGAGCTGTTCATCAGTCAAGGCTGAAATATCCTGACTCACAAAATTCAACAGCGGAGAGCAGCGGAAACTCTAGGGAAAGAGGGGTGCGAGAGCAAATCAACAAGAGTGTCTCTGAACTTTCGACCCGCGCTGCAGCCGTACAGCCAAGAGCTATTTAAATGGGAGTAAATGTTTTGGTGCCAATCAACGTCGCTCCCCACAGGAGCTGTTGAACAAGAGGGAGGACGATTGCAGGTCCATCATTATTCCAGCCCACACCTGCTCCTTCATCACCCCCATTGAGCCCTCCCCATCACTCCCTCATACCCCTCCCTGGCCCTACGCCCCCCTGGAGGCGGATTGCTCACACTTCCTGTCAGTTTCCACTTATCAGCGCCAGAAAACTGGAGCTTGTTGCTATGGAAACAGCCACAGTAAGGGGAGGGGGGAGGAGGGGTGTAGGGGGGGAGGACTGCCGCATTGCTGGACTTGCGTATGTATGTTCTAGAGTATGTGTGTGTGTGTGTGTGTGTGTGTGTGTGTGTGTGTGTGTGTGTGTGTGTGCACGAGTGTGAATGAGACAGAAGTGGCCACGACGTCCATGTGGTTGAATTTGAATAAGCTCTGTTTATGTAAGCATGGCCAGATTATGCGTAGGCTCACGAGAGCTGACATATGACTCCCATTTTACATATATTGCTCATCCTGTTTTCCAATTCACGCTAAGTGATAAATACACAATGCAAAAAAAAAAAAAAAGTTAACTTAGTCCACACAGAGGCCTGAATAGACACTGTTAAAGAGCTTCCTCTTTCTAACGAACATTCAATTTACCATCTGCTAGCAAGACGCGCAGAGGTCGCACCCGTGGCTCAGGTTCGGCCCGCGCCGTGATGAGAAGTGTTTTATTAGCGAGTCAGTGAGAGTTAGGGAGCGTGACGCAGGCCCATTTTCATTCTGCCACCGTGCCACGTCCCATCCTCGGCTATATTGATCCCACAATCTCATCAAGCACGTTTCCTTGAAGATGCAATTTCCAGTGTTTCGCCGCAGCGCTTTGTTCCAAGCGAGTCCGAAGCAATTGATCCTGGATCGTCCCTCTCAACTCCTACTGCCAGCCATGCCAAAATGGCCTGCCTCGGGTTGCCTCTAAAGTCTGTCATGATGCCCTCACTTATCAAACGAGGGCCAGGGTGAGACCGGAGACACCTGCTCTAGCGAACAGGCTGAAAATAGTAGGGTAACTGAGAGAAACACACACACACACACACACACACACACACACACACACACACACATAAAGAGAACAATTTGATTTTGTATGACCTTCACCATAATGGTTTTTGGAACATTATACAGTGGGGCAAAAAAGTATTTAGTCAGCCACCAATTGTGCAAGTTCTCCCACTTAAAAAGATGAGAGAGGCCTGTAATTTTCATCATAGGTACACTTCAGCTATGAGAGACAGAATGGGGAGAAAGAATCCAGGAAATCACATTGTAGGATTTTTAATGAATTAATTGGTAAATTCCTCTGTAAAATAAGTATTTGGTCACCTACAAACAAGCAAGATTTCTGGCTCTCATAGACCTGTAACTACTTCTTTAAGAGGCTCCTCTGTCCTCCACTAGTTACCTGTATTAATGGCACCTGTTTGAACTCGTTATCAGTATAAAAGACACCTGTCCACAAGCTCAAACAGTCACACTCCAAACTCCACTATGGCCAAGACCAAAGAGCTGTCAAAGGACACCAGAAACAAAATTGTAGGCCTGCACCAGGCTGGGAAGACTGAATCTGCAATAGGTAAGCAGCTTGGTGTGAAGAAATCAACTGTGGGAGCAATTATTAGAAAATGGAAGACATACAAGACCACTGATAATCTCCCTCGATCTGGGGCTCCACGCAAGATCTCACCCCGTGGGGTCAAAATGATCACAAGAACGGTGAGCAAAAATCCCAGAACCACATGGGGGGGCCTAGTGAATGACCTGCAGAGAGCTGGGACCAAAGTAATAAAGGCTACCATCAGTAACACACTACGCCGCCAGGGACTCAAATCCTGCAGTGCCAGACGTGTCCCCCTGCTTAAGCCAGTACATGTCCAGGCCTGTCTGAAGTTTGCTAGAGAGCATTTGGATGATCCAGAAGAGGATTGGGAGAATGTCATATGGTCAGATGAAACCAAAATAGAACTTTTTGGTAAAAACTCAACTTGTCGTGTTTGGAGGAGAAAGAATGCTGAGTTGCATCCAAAGAACACCATACCTACTGTGAAGCATGGGGGTGGAAACATCATGCTTTGGGGCTGTTTTTCTGCAAAGGGACCAGGACGACTGATCCGTGTAAAGGAAAGAATGAATGGGGCCATGTATCGTGAGATTTTGAGTGAAAACCTCCTTCCATCAGCAAGGGCATTGAAGATGAAACGTGGCTGGGTCTTTCAGCATGACAATAATCCCAAACACACTGCCCGGGCAACGAAGGAGTGGCTTCGTAAGAAGCATTTCAAGGTCCTGGAGTAGCCTAGCCAGTCTCCAGATCTCAACCCCATAGAAAATCTTTGGAGGGAGTTGAAAGTCCGTGTTGCCCAGCGACAGCCCCAAAACATCACTGCTCTAGAGGAGATCTGCATGGAGGAATGGGCCAAAATACCAGCAACAGTGTGTGAAAACCTTGTGAAGACTTACAGAAAACGTTTGACCTCTGTCATTGCCAACAAAGGGTATATAACAAAGTACTGAGATGAACTTTTGTTATTGACCAAATACTTATTTTCCACCATAATTTGCAAATAAATTCTTTAAAAATCAGACAATGTGATTTTCTGGATTTTTTTTTCTCATTTTGTCTCTCATAGTTGAGGTATACCTATGATGAAAATTACAGGCCTCTCTCATCTTTTTAAGTGGGAGAACTTGCACAATTGGTGACTGACTAAATACTTTTTTGCCCCACTGTATCTTTGGTACTGGGGCAAAAAGAAGCTAAAAAAAACCAATCTGGAAGGCATACCAGAACGTCAAGGGCATAGTAGCTCATCTGGCCTGCCATCAAATCAACCATAATGACCAAAATATCAAACAAAACTGAAATGTAACAATGTGAGAGAGGACCAACCTCCACGACAAATTGTTTACAACAGGAAAATCAACAAAGGACTACATTTTATTCCCTGAGGGAAGATCGACCCAAAACATCCATCAGAACTGAATTCGGATGATAAATGAGAGAGGAGATATAATTCTACTCAGAAGAAAATCTGTTAAGTTGACCCAATTGCTAATTTGTTCGCAAAAAAAATTGACAATACAATGAACAAGTTTTGTGTAGAAGGACAAATTCTTTCAAATGAAACAATCAGAACCGAAATCCATTCAGAACTGAGGGAGGAGACACGATTTAACTGAAAATAAACAAAATTGTAAACTAATTATTTATAACAAGAAAATCAACAAACAAACGACCAAGTTTTGTTCTCCGAGGGAAGATCTACCTGATCCATCCTGGTGCCCTGTGTCTGGCTGGAGTCTCATCGCATCGCTCCTGTGGAGGACAGCCCCATGTGGACAGTTGAAAGCCACACTTGGAAGACACTCTGGACTCTTACAGTAATGCTTTTATGGCTGAGGACTACAGTCGACTCGCTAACTTTAGGACTGCGGTTGTCATGAACAGTTTTGCACTCAAGTTTCCATCAATGAAGAGTTTATAACATCAACGAAACTGACTTCATGTTAAAACTGTTAATGTTATAGTCATGTTGTCTGTTGTTGCCCAAATGAGGATGGGTTCCCTTTTGAGTCTGGTTCCTCTCGAGGTTTCTTCCTCATGTCGTCTGAGGGACTTTTTCCTTGCCACCGTCGCCACAGGCTTGCGCATTGGGGATAGATTAGGGATAAAATTAGCTCATGTTTTAAGTCGTTCAAATTCTGTAAAGCCGCTTTGCGACAACGTTTATTGTTAAAAGCGCTATACAAATAAACTTGACTTGATCTACCAAAAACATCGATCAGAACTGAAATCGGATGAGAACTGCGAGAAGAGATACAGTTCTAGTGAAAAGTCTGAAAACTTGTTAAGGTGACCTAATTAGGAGTTCGTTAGCAAAAAATTGACAGTACAATGACCAAGTTTTGTGCAGAAGGTCTAGTTCTTTCAAACAAAACAATCAGAACTGAAATCCATTGAGAACTGATGGAGGATATACAATTTAATTGAAAATAAACAAAGCTGTAAGCAAATTGTTTACAACAGGGAAATCAAGTTTTGTTCCTCATGGGAAGATCTACCCAGAACATCGATCAGAACTGAAATCGAATGAGAAATGAGAGAGGAGATACAATTCTAGTGAGAGGCCTGGGAAATTGGTTAATTTGGCCTAATTAGTAACTTCTTACCAAAAATTTGACAAAACAACAACCAAGTTTTGTGCGGAGTGATGAGTTCTTTCAAACCAAACAATCAGAACGGAAATCTATGGAGAACTGATGGAGGAGATACGATTTAACTGAATTGTGGATGATGGATGCCACGCCATGAAAATAACTCATCGGCCTGAGGGACATATGAGCTAACAACACTTTTTTTTACCTCCTCCTTCTAAAATTACCACCAGACATCACTGCATATACTGATAATCATATAACCATCCATCCATTATCCGTAACCACTTATCCTGTGCAGGGTCGTGGGTAAGCTGGAGCCTATCCCAGCTGACTATGGGTGAGAGGCTGGGTACAAACTCCACACAGAAAGGCCCCCACCGGCCACGGGGCTCGAACCCGGACCTTCTTGCTGTGAAGTGACAGTGCTAACCACTACACCACTGTGCCATCCATTTCATCTCATCTCATCTCATCATCTCTAGCTGCTTTATCCTGTTCTACAGGGTCGCAGGCAAGCTGGAGCCTATCCCAGCTGACTACGGGCAAAAGGCGGGGTACACCCTGGACAAGTCGCCAGGTCATCACAGGGCTGACACATAGACACAGACAACCATTCACACTCACATTCACACCTACGGTCAATTTAGAGTCACCAGTTAACCTAACCTGCATGTCTTTGGACTGTGGGGGAAACCGGAGCACCCGGAGGAAACCCACGCGGACACGGGGAGAACATGCAAACTCCGCACAGAAAGGCCCTCGCCGGCCCCGGGGCTTGAACCCGGACCTTCTTGCTGTGAGGCGACAGCGCTAACCACTACACCACCGTGCCGCCACCATCCATTTCATTATGACCAATAATATTATTATGTCATACAACCAAAGCCCGCTCTCACTGCAACAGTCCCCTCTGATAGCCGCCACTTTGGGGAATCTATTCAGCACCATCACACGTCATTACATATGACATGTTTCATCTCAATACACAGCAAATTCCTCAGTGTTGAATTAACATTTTCAGAGTTAATTTGTGTCCATTTGGACATATATAAACACAGTAGGGTGTTAAATCAACACTCTGGTTGTTAATTCAACACTGGGGATTTTGCTGTGTACCCTTTCAAAATTTTTGAAATATGCAACGGGGCATGGTGGAAATCTGTACACATCTGCCTTGTTAGAGACTCAAACCAAAATGCTCAAGGTCTTCTTTATAACCCATGTTATAAAGGACAAGCAGTCTGTTTTGGACAAGCAAACATTGTGTGCCGTCGCAGCTTGGCATCCGAGACACGCTACAGCCGGCATCACTCAGCTCCGCCTCTTTCCTCCTTCCTCCATCCTGTCATCCTTTTCTGTTTTCTCTCTCTAATCTTGTAACAAATGCATCACCAACATGACTAACCTCCTTCCTTCCTTCCTTCCTTCCTTCCTTCCTTCCTTCCTTCCTTCCTTCCTTATTCTTCTTCTCGTCACTCTCCCTCCTCCTTGCTTCTTTGTCTTAATTAACAGTGCCAATCCACCCCCCCACACCCCTTCTGTCTCTTGTTATGGGAAAAAAAAAACCCAAAACTAACAATTTGTGATATTTAGTTTGCCCTCGACCCTTCAACTATCCGCAAACAGATCGGAATTTAATTGAATGGGTCACTGGAAGTGAAAAATCAAGAGATAGATAGATAAATAAATAAATCCTCAAGGCAAAGCAACTAGAAGCATGCATGCATGTTACACTCTCTCATTCTTTCCCTCCTTTCCTTCGCTGGATGTCAAACCTGTCCATCATAGACCTTTTTATCTGGAGACGAGATGCAGACATGCAGACTCGGCGCTGTCTGGCCTTTGCAACGTTAATGTCACTGTTTATTTGTGCGTGCGCAATTATAAAGCCTGGAGTTTTCCAAGAAACAGAGAGAGAGAGAGAGAGAGAAAATGCACTACACTCACATCACATTCATGTTTACCTGTTCTGTTTGTCCCTTTTTAATGACATGTCTGGATTTAACTTCCTGTTACAGGACTCTTATGGCAGACTTTTGGCAACATCTCAAACCTAATCTCAATGAAAACCCTCAATTAAAATGCACTTAAAAGCGCACACGTCTGCGACAACGAGAAGCTGTCTGCCGTTCCCGTGCGCCGATTGCTGCAAGTTAACAAATTAATCGCTGACCTATCATGATGATAAATAATGTAAGTGTCAGGATGATGAATCGCTGTCCCTATGCCACAGGCATTGTGCTTCTTCTGCTGGAAATCATTCAATGTGATGTGTGCATAACTAGCCCATTATTTGCAAATATCATCTTCCAGGGATGGTTTTATGTTTGAATCGAGCAATGTGTCAGAAAACGTTTATCTTATTACTTTGAAAGGAATTAAAAAAAAAAAAAACATCGAAGCGTGCTGTTATAGAAAATTATTCCTCTGATGCCACAGCAATTTGTTCACAATTGTTTTATATTTTAATTTATTAAAGAAGCCACAGCTTACACCGTACATCATATACGGTACATCTTAGGTATCCTATTTTTTTTTATTTTGTGAAAGATATTTATTTCATGAATTCTGCATTATCAAGACAGTACACAAACATTAAAAAAAAGAATGCTGCAGAAAAATGTTTGTATATCAGTAAAGAAAGCAGCATATTTAAATAATATTGGCTGGCATTGAGTGGTATATCAAATATATTCCATTGAGCTAGCATGATACTGAACGAGTTGAAGACAAGTCGCTGAATTGAATATATCTGATATACCACAAAAAAAGCCAGCCAATAGTATTATTATTATACATATATGTTCCTTTCAGGTGTTGAATGCGTCTTTCTCTTTCAAAATTCTCTCAAAATCTTCCGTATTTAACGAAGCAAACCTGGCGGTCATGTTTGTTCACAAATTGTCACAGTCGCTTGCTAGCGCGCAAGTTTTACGTCTCCGACGTGTGACGTCATGTTGTCTTGACAACCATGCAATATCATAAACCATATTCAACACTCATCCTCAATTGGGTAGAGTGACGTAATACACTTAGGATAAGCGATATGCTAACAATATTGCATGCTATCAAACCAAATGAATGAAACCCACTAGAAGGGAATAGAACACGTTTGTATTCCATCGAAAAAGTTTCCTGTATGTGTGATATTACTCATACATAAGAAACCACTTTTCAAACAAATACAGTGCCTTGAAAAAGTATTCATACCCCTTGAACTTTTTCACATTTTTCCAACTTACAACCACGAACTTAAAAGTTTTTTATTGAGATTTTATGTGATAGACCAACACAGAGTAGCACATAATTGTGAAGTGAAACTAAAATGATAAATGGTCTTCAAAATTTTAAACAAATAAAAATCTGAAAAAATGTGTTGTGCATTAGTATTCAGCCCCCTGTACTCTGATACCTCTAAATACAATCCAGTGCAATCAATTGCCTTCAGAAGTCATCTAATTAGTTAATAGAGTCCTACTGTGTGTAATTTACTCTCAGCATAAATGCACTTGTTCTGTGAAGGCCTCAGTGGTTTGTTAGAGAACACTGAAGAACAAACAGCATCATGAAGACCAAAGAACTCACCAGACAGGTCAGGGATAAAGTTCTGGAGAAGTTTAAAGCAGGGTTAGGTTATAAAAAAAATATCCCAAGCTCTGAACATCTCAAGAAGCACTTTTCAATCCATCATTCAAAAATGGAAAAAGTATGGCACAACTGCAAACCTACCAAGACATGGCCGTCCACCTAAACTGACAGAGCAAGCAAGGAGAGCGCTGGTCAGAGAAGCAACCAAGAGGCCCATGATCACTCTGGAGGAGCTGCAGAAATCCACAGCTCAGGTGGGAGAATCTGTGCACAGGACAACTATAAGTCGTACAGTTCACAAATCTGGCCTTTTTGGAAGAGTGGCAAGAAGAAAGCCATTGTTGAAAGACAGGCATAAGAAGTCCCATTTGCAGTTTGCCAGAAGCCATGTAGGGGACACAGCAAACATGTGGAAGAAGGTGCTTTGGTCAGATGAGACCAAAGTTGAACTTTTTGGCCTAAATGCAAAGCGCTATGTGTGGCGGAAAACTAACACTGCTCATCACCCTGCACACACCATCCCCACTGTGAAGCATGGTGGTGGCAGAATCATGCTATGGGGATGCTTTTCTTCAGCAGGGACAGGGAAGCTGGTCAGAGTTGATGGGAAGATGAATGGAGCTAAATACAGGGCAATCCTGGAAGAAAACCTGTTGGAGGCTGCAAAAGACTTGAGACTGGGAAGGAGATTCACCTTCCAGCAAGACAATGACCCTAAACATACAGCCAGAACTACAATGGAATGGTTTAGATCAAAGAATATTCATGTGTTAGAATGGCCCAGTCAAAGTCCAGATCTAAATCCCATTGAGCATCTGTGGCAAAACTTGAAAATTGCTGTTCACAGACGCTCTCCATCCAATCTGGCTGAGCTTGAGCTATTTTGCAAAGAAGAATAGGCAAAAATTTCAGTGTCTAGATGTGCAAAGCTGGTAGAGACATACCACAAAAGACTTGCAGCTGTAATTGCAGCAAAAGGTGGCTCTACAAAGTATTGACGCAGGGGGGCTGAATACTAATGCACATCACATTTTTCAGATTTTTATTTGTTTAAAATTTTGAAGACCATTTATCATTTTCGTTTCAGTTCACAATTATGTGCTACTCTGTGTTGGTCTATCACATGAAATCTCAATGAAAAACTTTTAAGTTCGTGGTTGTAAGGTGGAAAAATGTGAAAAAGTTCAAGGGGTATGAATACTTTTTCAAGGCACTGTAAACCATAATGAAGTCTACTGAGTTTTGGTGCAAAATTAAGAAGCGAGTGTGACAGTCAAAGTGTCCAGAAGAACTGTGGCTGGTTGTGCAGTGACATGAAGTGACTTAATTAATAAAAATAAAGAAAAAACATTGAATTCGAAGGTGTGTCCAAACTTTTGACTGGTACTGTATAAGCAATGAGCCTACGAGTACTACAACTACTGTACTACTAGTACGTAATAATTACAACAGTGCATGCAGATACCTCAAACTAAAATGGGGATAATGAGGGTTTAGTATTAAACCCCATCTGTAAATGTGACTCAGAGGCATGGACAAGGAGCTTTATCAGCTAATTAGTCCTTTAACTGACTAGTAGGTGCATTTACATACAGAAAGATTTGACTTAAAAGGCAGCACTTCCCCTGTCAGTTCACTCCATTTTAATTGCAACCATGGCCCCTATTCAATTCAGACAGTCAGTGCATTTACATGCACATAGAGAAAATCGAATTTCTGCCGTTGCTCGACTGAAATCGAAGTTCTAAATGCCATGGAAACACCTTAGCTAGGCTGAAATTGAACCGAACTTGATTTCTCGTAATCGAGCTACACGACCTAGATTATGCGATTTTTGCTGAGCTACTTAGTGCATGTATACCCTATCGAGCTACGTAGTCGAGCTACTTACTTCAGCACTGCCCCTTCCGGAAGTGACAAGTGACGAGACCACAAGCGGGAAACACGACAGCCTCGGTCGGCATGACAACAGTAGTAGCGAGCAGCAGAAGAGGTCAGGAGGAACAAACGAAGAAGAGAAAATGGCAAGCAGAAACGTGCACTTCTGGAGCAATGAGGAGACAGAGTTCATGCTCATTCAGCTTAAGGAGTTGAATATATTAAAATTCATGGATGGGAGAAAAACGCGCAATGGAGAACACGGAACTGATAACTTTGTTTACACTCTTGAATAGCTCTTCTTCATGACGACAACCGGAAGTGTACCAACATGATGGGGCGTGTAGTGCCACCTGTGGCTCAGGTGCACAATGTACCTCACACAATAGCTTGATTTCCTTGTGTGCATGTAGGATTGGATTTCTCTGGCACCCCTGCTGGGACCCTTTGCTCGATTACCGACAGCAGCTCGATTTGGATGTGCATGTAAACGTACTGACTGTGACTCCGTGACTATGGTGTGGTCGTTGGTGCCAGTTGGCTGGTTTGATTATTGCTGATCTACTGTCCAGTTTTGGTGAGCTGTTCCCATTGTAGCCTCACATTCCTGTTCTTGGTTGACTCCATTGGATCCTGATGTGATCTTGTACTCTTGTAGTCCATCTGCCTCAAGGTTTGATGTGTTGTTTGTTCTGAGATGCTTTTCTGTTTAGCACGGTTGTAAGGAGTGGTTGTTTGAGTTACTGTCACCTTCCTGATAGCTCGAACCAGTCTGGCCATTCTCCTCTAATCTCTCATCAACAAGGTATTTCTGCCTGTCATTGGATATTGGATCAGATTGCTGCTGTCACTTGTTTGGCTGTTTAGATAATAAAGTGGATGTTGAGTGTACATAATACACATTACATTTACTGTTTGGATTCCTGTTATAATTGACCATAGATACTGTATTTGTTCATGATCCATCCATTATCTGTCGCAGCTTATCCTGTACAGGGTCGTGGGCAAGCTGGAACCTATCCCAGCTGACTGTGGGCAAAAGGCGGGGTACACCCTGGACAAGTTGCAGGTTATTGCAGGGCTGATGCATGGAGACAAACAATCATTCACACTCACATTCACACCTACGGTCAATTTAGAGCCACCCATTATCCTAACCTGCATGTCTTTGGACTGTAGGGGAAACCGGAGCACCTGGAGGAAACCCACGCAGACACGGGGAGAACATGCAAACTCCACACAGAAAGGCCCTCGCCGGCCTCTAACCCAGGACCTTCTTGCTGTGAGGCAACAGCGCTAACCACTACACCACCGTGCCGCCTTTGTTCATGATCATATATGATTAATCTAGGTTAAAATTATAACCCTCAATGCATGGACATGACAAAGCAAGTCAAGGTAAGAAAACTTTCCTGCAAACATTGCACCTGGCAACCTTGCTACAGATATTAGGCGTATCAGACACTCACTGGCCGTGCTGTGAAAATTGTCCATGCAGACGCTCATCTAAGTTTCCAAATCTGTCATTGCTTAACTCTTGAATATTTTCTATCATGAATACGATCATTAAAAAGCTTATAAGTTCTGCTATCTAGAGAAATTTATCTCGTTAAGATCTGCTCAGTACTTTGGGAGTAACGACAGGTTGAAGTTGGTACAACAGAGTTCACTCTCTGCTAGCGTGACGTCGGGAAACTGCCGGTGCTTTTCTTTTTGAGTCACCGGAAAGTGGTCAGGCTCTCTCTCTTTTTTGAACAGTTTCCGACTGGATTACTCGTGGATATCAATCAGATAACTTTTATAAGGATGTTCTCTCGCTCTCACTGTTTCTGATGAAGTATTCACCAAAATTTTCCCTCTGCTGGTTTTGATATTATGATTCACGGAGACTTTGAAGTGAATTTTCAGAGCTTTACCTACTTATTTTTTTTTCAAATCAAACTGATTCATAGAAATAAACAACTATTTTAGAATATAACTGTTAGTTGTTTTGATGAAAAATATAGAGATCTTAGTGGTCGGAATGATATTTAAAAAAAATGCAAGTCAGAAACGTGAGTGTCAATTTCAATCCAATTAATGTGAATTGTTTATTGGATGTGGATCATACAGTTTTTTCGAGGTTCGCCTTGAAAGCTGTGAATATTCATCAAAATAATCATTTATATTCTTTAATATAAACACTAGTCAGCCCTACTTAGAAATACAAAGCCCTACAGAGCACAAAGAGGATATTAGAAATAATATTTTATTGCTTTTTTATTGAGTGTACCGATTTAATGTTTTAACTAATTAGCATAATTCATACAAATTAAATACTACTTTGCATAATTGGTTTTTACTAATTTTTCAAAATTTGTATTCAGTATGCAACTATCTATGTGCCTGCCAATTTTCATGTAAATATCTTTAAAAATAAAAAAGTTATTAAGAAAAAACTTTTGATCTCATTGGTTAATGAGGCCCATTTTGGACCATGTGATCCTCATACAGAATATTATGGCAGTTTTCTAAAAATTAAGCCGTTTTTTCAATCTTTGATTTGTAATATCTCAGAATGGATAAACATATTTTAATGCTGTAAAAAGTATGATGTTCTGCATTCAATTCTGAATTCAACGAGAGCAGTTTCAAGCAATTTGGATTGAATTTAAATTTTCACCTGACATGCCTATGATATGCCAATGAATTGTCACTTTGATATTAAGTATTTGGTTCAAACTTCTATTAAAAATACCACATTTGTGGATCCAGAAACATTCAGGACCATTTTCTCTCTTCTCTTCTTGGAAAATACAATGACATTTCTAGACTTTGTGCTTGATAATAAGTTTAATCTTAAAAACTTCACTCCTGCTTAAAAGTTTTCCACGAGTTAGTGAACTCAGACTGGGAACACCACCTACACCTATAACTCCTATCTGGGGCATTATATAGAGCGGGAATTCGAATTGACCACCAGTTGAAGGCAATTTAAAACTCACGAGGTGAATCAGGATCAGGAAAGTGCCAGCATTTCTGAAATCGAATGCTAGGAAAGAGTTCTCTAAAGACCCCTGAAATCTCCAGGAAGTCTTTCATTTTCACAAGAAGCACTGCAACTACAGTGTCAAAAATATGATGTGTTAAAAATAACACGTTAAACATAACCCATGTTTTCATATTTAACACATGCAGTGTGTTTACATTCAAGCTCTGGCAGATTTGTTGTGTCTTTTTGGCTGAAATGCTGTATAAGGGTAGTATCTCGCTGGGCTGCGACAGCTTGCGACAAATTGCGAGCGTCATTCGTGAGAGAGTTTCAAAAGTGTCTTGAAACATTCGCGGGGCTTCTCAATTTCCTCGCATGAGTCGCAAAGTGTCGCTCCTTCGTTGCTGTAATTTTGAACATGTTCAAAAAATTTGTGCGACAACATTTCTCTCAAAATAGCCGCTGGTGTCACAAAGCCGTCATGAACCCTTCTCAAGTCAGTTTCCGTGAGACAAGAAGTGCAAGTTGAGACAGGAAGTGCGAGCCAGTATCTCACTGGTTTGCGACAGCCTGCAACTAGTTGGAGACACAACAACTGCGGTAAAATATGCGAATATCAATTCAGTGTGATTCCAAGTGAAAATTGTCACTAATTCGCATATTTTATCGCAAGTGTTGTGTCTCCAACTAGTCGCGGGCTGTCGCAGCCCAGTGAGATACTGGCTTAACAAGCTAAAAAAATAGACAAAAGAGACTATTTATTCTCTGAAAGTTGGCATTCATTAACATGTTAGCATTGCTCATCCAACACACAGATTAACTTCTGATTTTTGACTGATTTTACTGTAGGTTTGTCAGTTTCACCAGGATATACATTTTACTTCTGTGAAACTTTTTTGATGAGTCATGCCACATGTCTGAGGTAACACTTAGGCACTAGCAAGCTAGCATTAGCTAATCTTACCACTGGCATTCTTAGCAAAAAGAAAGCTTTGGGTGCTGATACTAGCAACTGTTATCCAGTTATACATTCCTAGAATTATTTGGAATGAAAAAAACAATACAAGAATAGTGTAGATAGGGCTTGCTATATATTTTTTCTTTCTTTTTTCTTTTATTTAACAATTATTCACCGAAGGCAAAGTGAATATCGGTGAATAATAATTGAGATGAAGTTGAGGTCACTTATCAATGACGATTCACGTGAAATCCTTTGTTTTGAAATGGATAAAATAAATCACAATTCCACCTTACTTTGAATAGTTTTAGACCAAACTTTGCAGCATCTTTAGTGCTTTTAATAACAGCATTTTCTTCCATAATTTCTAATTCTTCCTCACTTAGGGTGATAAAGCGACTGGTTGCCATTTTGCTGAGTCAATTAAGGTGATGATCAAGAATTATTCTATCCACATTCACTGGATATGAGCAATCACATGTTCTGATTGGCTACTCTACTACTAGGCTATCAGCTCATATACTGTAAGTAGAGAAAAACAAAATGGCGGTGCGTGTTGCTGAACCAACTGAGGACGAAATAAAAACTCTACTTGAAAACAAAACCCCCAAAAATACAAAAAAATAAAAAAGTGCAGCAAAATATGGAATGAAAGTATTTGATGGTAAGAATGTACAACCCCAATTCCAAAAAAATTGGGACAAAGTACAAATTGTAAATAAAAACGGAATGCAATAATTTACAAATCTCAAAAACTGATATTGTATTCACAATAGAACATAGACAACATATCAAATGTCGAAAGTGAGACATTTTGAAATTTCATGCCAAATATTGGCTCATTTGAAATTTCATGACAGCAACACATCTCAAAAAAGTTGGGACAGGGGCAATAAGAGGCTGGAAAAGTTAAAGGTACAAAAAAGGAACAGCTGGAGGACCAAATTGCAACTCATTAGGTCAATTGGCAATAGGTCATTAACATGACTGGGTATAAAAAGAGCATCTTGGAGTGGCAGCAGCTCTCAGAAGTAAAGATGGGAAGAGGATCACCAATCCCCCTAATTCTGCGCCGACAAATAGTGGAGCAAAATCAGAAAGGAGTTCGACAGTGTAACATTGCAAAGAGTTTGAACATATCATCATCTACAGTGCAGAATATCATCAAAAGATTCAGAGAATCTGGAAGAATCTCTGTACGTAAGGGTCAAGGCCGGAAAACCATACTGGGTGCTCGTGATCTTCGGGCCCTTAGACGGCACTGCATCACATACAGGCATGCTTCTGTATTGGAAATCACAAAATGGGCTCAGGAATATTTCCAGAGAACATTATCTGTGAACACAATTCACCGTGCCATCCGCTGTTGCCAGCTAAAACTCTATAGTTCAAAGAAGAAGCCGTGTCTAAACATGATCCAGAAGCGCAGACGTCTTCTCTGGGCCAAGGCTCATTTAAAATGGACTGTGGCAAAGTGGAAAACTGTTCTGTGGTCAGACAAATCAAAATTTGAAGTTCTTTATGGAAATCAGGGATGCCGTGTCATTCGCACTAAAGAGGAGAAGGACAACCCAAGTTGTTATCAGCGCTCAGTTCAGAAGCCTGCATCTCTGATGGTATAGGGTTGCATTAGTGTGTGTGTGGCATGGGCAGCTTACACATCTGGAAAGACACCATCAATGCTGAAAGGTATATCCAGGTTCTAGAGCAACATATGCTCCCATCCAGATGACGTCTTTCAGGGAAAACCTTGCATTTTCCAACATGACAATGCCAAACCACATACTGCATCAATTACAGCATCATGGCTGCGTAGAAGAAGGGTCCGGGTACTGAACTGGCCAGCCTGCAGTCCAGATCTTTCACCCATAGAAAACATTTGGCGCATCATAAAACGGAAGATACGACAAAAAAGACCTAAGGCAGTTGAGCAACTAGAATCCTACATTAGACAAGAATGGGTTAACATTCCTATCCCTAAACTTGAGCAACTTGTCTCCTCAGTCCCCAGATGTTTACAGACTGTTGTAAAGAGAAAAGGGGATGTCTCACAGTGGTAAACATGGCCTTGTCCCAACTTTTTTGAGATGTGTTGTTGTCATGAAATTTAAAATCACCTAATTTTTCTCTTTAAATGATACATTTTCTCAGTTTAAACATTTGATATGTCATCTATGTTCTATTCTGAATAAAATATGGAATTTTGAAACTTCCACATCATTGCATTCCGTTTTTATTTACAATTTGTACTTTGTCCCAACTTTTTTGGAATCAGGGTTGTATCTTTTTTTTCACAAATTATTATTATTATGGCGGCACGGTGGTGTAGTGGTTAGCGCTGTCGCCTCACAGCAAGAAGGTCCTGGGTTTGAGCCCCGGGGCCGGCGAGGGCCTTTCTGTGTGGAGTTTGCATGTTCTCCCCGTGTCCGCGTGGGTTTCCTCCGGGTGCTCCGGTTTCCCCCACAGTCCAAAGACATGCAGGTTAGGTTAACTGGTGACTCTAAATTGACCGTAGGTGTGAATGTGAGTGTGAATGGTTGTCTGTGTCTATGTGTCAGCCCTGTGATGACCTGGCGTCTTGTCCAGGGTGTACCCCGCCTTTCGCCCGTAGTCAGCTGGGATAGGCTCCAGCTTGCCTGCGACCCTGTAGAAGGATAAAGCGGCTAGAGATAATGAGATGAGATGAGATGATCAAATTTGCAAAAAATAAAAATGCTCCGTTTCTCAAAATCCAGTGAATGTGGACAGAATAAAACAGTTATTCCACTCAATCTCGTCATACATGGCTTATAGCTAACTCGGTGATACGTGCCTCATCGGCTATCAGCTCATGTACGACTTGATTTTGTGAAATAACTGTTAAATAGTCCAAATCTCTCGACCAATCAGCACGGACGATTTCCTATAACCACCTCCGTATTTATACTAACAGATTATAATCTTACAAGATTATCAGGTATTTGTTGTCTGCAGTCAGCTCTGTTTCTCTATCAGTCATGATAATGTAGTAGGTTTTGCTTTTAATATTTTCTCTAAGCACAACAAACATGATTACAGTTACTGTTTCTGAAAATAATTTTAAGGAACCCAAAGAGCAAATATGGAAAAGGGCAATATGCCGTAAAATGCGATAGAGCACGAAACACAGAATGTGTCTCTTTAATCGGAATTATAGTTGAGCAATGTATAATTTAAATTAAATGTTGACATTCCTATCGTTAAAGGTAGACTGCCTTTCAGATTTTTCAAGTGTAGGTCATAAAAAGAATTTTCCCCTGACACCTAATTATTTTTGTTTAGTGGACCGAAAGCTACTGAATTCGAATCACAGACTTCCAATTAATCTTATTAGGGTTTTTTCCCCCCTAATAGAGCAATTAATGAATTTAAGGCCACGTGGCCCTAAATTCTCCACTATTTTTTCCTGCTTCACCATGATCCAATTCAAGATACTACATCATGTATCAAGTGGTGGGCTTTCCCCGTTCGTGGAAGGCATTGTGGGATACAAATTTGAAACAGGAGAGAAAAATGGAGGATGTGAGTGTGCGAATGAAATGTGAAAGACCGAAATGGAAAACAGTAATGGAAAACGAGAAGAAAAGACGTTATGAATGAATGAACCCTTTATTGTCACTAGTCACATGTACCAGTGAAATTAGCCGTCAACCCGTCCGTACATATACACTGACACAGGGATAGACAGGACAGGAAGACAGGAAGACAGGGATGAAAAATACAGAATAACATGAGGGGAGAGGAGGAGAAAAAACCCACAACCCCCACACTATGCTTCTGTGGGAACTACAGTGTGGGAACATTAAAAAAAAAACACCTCAGCACATAAGCACAAAAAACACAGTACACAACATGAAAACTCGGGACTCGAGGGGGAAGGGAGTGAGGGAGGGGGCAATCATGGGGGGGAGGGGGGCAGAGGTATAGGTAACCCAGTGCAAACAAGCAGTCCGGTCCTGCAGCCAGACGGCGCTTACCCACTTGTCACACTGGGGGTAAAAACGGCAACCGTGGGAAGTGGGGGGAGGAATACAGAGAGAGTCTGACTGCAGTGATCTTCAGGGGTAGTTGTTTCCCCAGCAATGGCCTTGGCCAAGGCATTGCTGGCTGAGGGAGCCGAAGATAAGATTGGAATTTGTTTGGTCTTGGGACGAGGAGACACATTCTTTTCACGACTACCCTGCTTGTCCATTCTGGTCTCGATCCATTTCCTTTTGCAAAGCCAACATCTTCTCCAAGATGGTATCCACAGTGCGGTTCAAGTTCTGAATAGCCACAGTCTGAGTGCCGACAGCTCTGCCCACCGCTTCAATCATGTTGGGCAGCTTTATGGGGCTTTGGAATCATGGTTCCGAATAGGTAGATGTCTTCAATGTCCTCCACAGAAAGAACCTCCAGGCACACGACCCGCCACTTCTCCCACATGTCCATCGTATAGCCAGCTGTGAACGTTCCGGCAGGACAGGCTGGTTCCCCCAAACCCAGGCTTCTCGTTGAGAAAAGTGTCAATTGCGTGAAGAGACTAGTTTATCAATTCCATGATTTTTAGTTTAGAGAGCAATGCGGAGAGAGTCTCTCAAAAGCATAGACAATAGACAGACAAGACAGCAGAAGCAGAAGCAGGAAAGATAAGGGGAGGGAGAGGCAGAGAAATGTGACCGCCTTCTGTGGAAGCACGGAGAAGAGTACCGTTGTGAAAGAATGTTGTGAAAGAAAGGAAACGCAGGACCAAGCTTATAAATACTGGTGATCAGTGGAGACGATGGGATGATCAAAGATAAACTTACGCATGTGGACATGCACTTCCTCCGTTTGCTTGACTGCATGAACCCAGGTGATCTCACACATATTATTTGCTATGGAATCCCCTCAAATTAGATATGTTCCCAGTCACAGAATGGCAGAGGTGGACAGTAATGAAGTACATTTACTTGAGTACTGTATTTACAGTGCTCAGCATAAATGAGTACACCCTCTTTGAAAAGTAACATTTTAAACAATATCTCAATGAACACAAACAATTTCCAAAATGTTGACAAGACAAAGTTTAATATAACATCCGTTTAACTTATAACATGAAAGTAAGGTTAATAATATAAACTTCGATTACACATTTTTTCAGTTTTACTCAAATTAGGGTGGTGCAAAAATGAGTACACCCCACAACAAAAACTACTACATCTAATACTTTGTATGGCCTCCATGATTTTTAATGACAGCACCAAGTCTTCTAGGCATGGAATGAACAAGTGGGCAACATTTTGCAAAATCAGTCTTTTTCCATTCTTTAACAATGACCTCTTTTAGTGACTGGATGCTGGATGGAGAGTGATGCTCAACTTGTCTTTTCAGAATTCCCCAAAGAAAATAATTTCTTTCCACCACAAAGGTGAAGGCTACAAGAAGATCAGCAAAGCTTTACTTATCAGTCAGAATGCTGTAGCAAAAGTGGTACAAAAATTTAAGAAAGATGGAACTGCAACCATCTCACAGAGACGTCCAGGTCGTCCACGGAAGTTAACACCTCGACAGGAGCGTCTTCTGATGAGAAGGGTTGACGAAAATCGGCATGCAAGTTCACTGCAGTTATCTAAAGAAGTAGAAAGCCAAACTGGGGTGACTATTTCCCGTGACACAATACAGCATACACTGCAAAGGAATGGCATGCATGGATGCTGTCCACGAAAGAAGCCTCTCCTAAAGCCCAGGCACAAAAAGAGTTTGCCAGGGCCCATGCTGACAAAGATGAAGACTACTGGGACTCTATACTCTGGAGTGATGAGACCAAGATAAATGTTTTTGGAACTGATGGCTTCAAAACTGTACGGCGTCGCAAAGGTGAGGAATACAAAGAAAAATGCCTGGTGCCGACAGTGAAACATGGTGGTGGCAGTGTCCTTATGTGGGGCTGCATGAGTGCTGCTGGTGTCAGGGAGCTGCATTTCATTGATGGCATCATGAATTCACAGATGTATTGCTCTATACTGAAAGAGAAGATGCTACCATCACTCTGTGCCCTTGGTCGTCGTGCACTTTTCCAACATGACTAAATACACATCTAAGGCCACTGTTGGATTTCTGAAGAAGAACAGGGTGAAAGTGATTCAGTGGCCAAGTACATCTCCTGATCTGAACCCAATCGAACACCTATGGGGAATTCTGAAGAGACAAGTTGAGCGTCACTCTCCATCAAGCATCCAGTCACTAAAAGAGGTCGTTGTTGAAGAATGGAAAAAGATTGGTGTTGCAAAATGTCACCAACTTGTTCATTCCATGCCTAGAAGACTTGGTGCTGTCATTAAAAATCATGGAGGCCATACAAAGTACTAGATGTAGTAGTTTTTGTTGTGGGGTGTACTCATTTTTGCACCACCCTAATTTGAGTAAAACTGAAAAATGTGTAATCTAAGTTATATTATGAACCTTACTTTCAGGTTATAAGTTAAACAGATGTTATATTAAACTTTGTCTTGTCAACATTTTGGAAATTGTTTGTGTTCATTGAGATATTGTTTAAAATGTTACTTTTCAAAGGGGGTGTACTCATTTATGCTGAGCACTGTAAGTACACTTTTTGAGTATCTGTACTTTACTTGAGTATTAATTTTTTTGGCAACTTATGACTTTAACTTCACTACATTTGAAAGACAAATATTGTACTTTTCACTCCACTACATTTTGATTAAGGTCCTCGTTACTTGTTACTATGAAGCGGCTTTGAAAGTGGATGTTTTTTTCTTTTCTTTTCTAAAACGTGATGTTTTTTTCGCAGGTGACACTGAGACAGCCGATCAGTAATCACTAGGGTCATGTCACGTCCATAGACTGTATAAAATCAAGATCCATGATTTCTCTGCAGCATTATTTAACATGATCAGTTGATGGCAGAATGGAAGGAGGCGGTTCTTCTGGAGAATGCCCGCACTCATGGCCCATGAACCCATGTTTCAGTTTTCTGAAAGGAATAAAGATTCGTTTTGCTTTAAATGTTTGCTTTGTTTGCCAAAAACGGAGCACATCACGGCCTACAAAAACTCATCGTCCAACCTGCGGGAGCATATTGACGGATATAAACATTTTATTCCAAGAGAAAGCTTGCAATAAAGTTTTATGTGCTTTTAGAGCTAGCGATAACATTGCAATACCTATGCAGTCTGGTTAGTTAAATGACTTTCTATGGATTTGCCCACCAAGTTGCCATTGCCTTGTCCATGGCTAATGTTAACACATAGCTAGTTAACTTGGACACTGTTAGTTAGCATGTAAAAATGGAGTTACACTAACATGAATAATGTTCACTTATCTGAAGTGCTTTCAGAAATATGTTTTAGCATAATCTTGCCAAATAAACAGAATGTAGAAATCTTTCTTTTCTAGTAGCGTTAGCTACCCAATATGATTTTGAGTTTGAAAATACTTTGCTAGCATGTCAGGTAGAGTTTCACTGACTAGCTAGCTTAATATTCCACAGGCAACTTCATATGTGCATGAATACATACACTTGCACACGCATACACACACACGAGACCTGTGAGATGGACAGTATTGTACTAGTCAGTCACAACAAATTGTTGGAATTTTTTGTTTTGATGCCAGATGATGGTCTTGCTTTTTTTTTTGTCTTGCTTAAAGCAGTGTTGCTCTTGGGCAGTTATTAAGCTGGAGGTGTGGACCTGGGTTTTAATCAGGTTGGATCGTCATTTTTATTTTCTGAGCAAGCTGCATTTACAGCTATTCCACCTTCTTCCTGATTAACATAGACATACATGTGTGCATACACTGCCAGAGCTGGGTCAGAACACTACCATGCTGCTCTGTGGAGGTGGGGAGGAGTGTTACATTCTCATCTCATTATCTCTAGCCGCTTTATCCTTCTACAGGGTCGCAGGCAAGCTGGAGCCTATCCCAGCTGACTACGGGCGAAAGGCGGGGTACACCCTGGACAAGTCGCCAGGTCATCACAGGGCTGACACATAGACACAGACAACCATTCACACTCACATTCACACCTACGGTCAATTTAGAGTCGCCAGTTAGCCTAACCTGCATGTCTTTGGACTGTGGGGGAAACCGGAGCACCCGGAGGAAACCCACGTGGACACGGGGAGAACATGCAAACTCCGCACAGAAAGGCCCTCGTCGGCCATGGGGCTCGAACCCGGACCTTCTTGCTGTGAGGCAACAGCGCTAACCACTACACCACCATGCTGCCCAGGAGTGTTACAATTTAAAAAAAAAGAAAATGGCAGTGGTTCTTTTTCAGTTCAGTTGTATTTCATTTTGTAACATTCTACCAGGCGTTTATTCTACAGGTTCTACAAGCGAGTCAGTAAATCCAGTCAGTTGCTTCAGAGGCATTTGGTTTTGTAAGCATTGTGGCAATAATACAACAATGCACTGACATAAAATGTACTTTTAATACTTAAAGGAGATACGCAGAGCCTTTATTTTTAAATAAATTTCTGAGTGGATAGTATCTCCATCCTTGACTCTTGTATGCTGCATAAATGGGAATAAAAAATACATATTTTTGAGAGTTAAAATCGACTGCAAAGTTGGCATTCGAGCTGCCCCACTGAGCCAGCCAGCCCTGAGTGCGTGACATCACAGCGGTAACCGGTTTTAAGGCCGAGGCCTTTTACAGCTATAGACCAAAGTCATATAAATAAAAATTTACGGTGAAAGTAAGAAATGCCGTTACCAACTTGCTCAATTAAGACTGATTTGACTTCATTGATTGTGGGTTGACTCTCATTAAAACAGGATGGGTGTTATAACTTATGCAACATACATGTACATGCATGCATTTTCACTGATAAAACGTTAAAGACTCATTAAATAATCAGATGAACTGAGACGATCACATTCTGAAGCAAATTAAATCATCTTATACCGCTAACTTAAACACACAATACAAGCTACATATATTAATCTAAATGCAGGTAAACGAGTGTTGTTGTTGTTGTTTTTTTTTTATCCAAATGAGAGTCGGAGCTTACCCGTCTGTGTTCTCGCTTCTTGAAGGCCGATCTTGTGGCCAGTTGTTTTGAAACAATCTGACTTTCAGTTGTTCGTTCAGTTCTCCGTTCATTCACTTCTTCCACGTAAGGGCGAGATGGCAGCAATATCCAGTTTAGAAATCAGAAGGCTGCTCCACTCATTCACTGTTTTCTTCATACTGTGTATTCCACCATTACTGCTAGGCTCAGGCAATTACTAAAACCTGGGATGGAACGAGATGTCACCGGTTTTAGCAACAACCGTGGGGAGGTCACTGCCCGAGCGATATGTCCCGTCCCGTTCCGTCCCGTGTTTTAGCAACAACCCTCGCCTCACTCCGGGAGGACTGGTGCAACTGAACTCACTTTCCTTTTAAAAATAAATAAATAAAATAAATACTTTCCTTTTCTTGTAGTTTTCTTTTCCCTTAATTGTTGGTACTGCACCCTCTTTCAATACTGGCTTATAGCCAACACTCCTCAACAGGTCAGAGGTCTTGTACGAGTCCTCAGTAAAATGTGCAGAGCAGAGGAGAGACCACTTCGTAGGCGCCTGATGTGCCCGTGAACTTCTTGCAAAACGTGTCCAAATCTTTGCAGTCTGAACATTCTTGGGCCATGAATGCAACGTAAATCCACCTTCTGTCGTGTTGCTGCACCCGCCAGCAACACATCTACGTGGCATGGTGATAAATTAGCTCAAAATGGAGGATCAGTGTTGCAGTCAGCTCTGTGTTTTAGTATAGCGGAAATGGCGATGAGACCGATAGACTTCCTACTGTGACATTACGGATGTCAAGGTCATTCACTCAGACCGCTACCTATATAAATCACTTTAATTGTAAAAATTACTATATTAGATTTATTGTTAATGCTTAAAACTATTCCTGTGCCATTCTTGAGGTCTCAAGGCATTTATAAACAAAAGTGAAGCCATGGCTCTGTGTATATGCTTTAAGTACTTTTAAAAGCAAACACTTCAGTATTTTAACTTAAGTAAAAATTTGACTGGACAACTTTCACTTGTACCGGTATCGGAGTAACATTTGACCAGTGGAATCTTAAGTAATGAAGCTGGGTACTTTGTCCATCTCTGCAGAATGGCCTGATATTTTGTGAGATATCAGAGAAATAAACGTACGTCATTATGACCAAGTTTCAAAGAGAATGAAATTTTATCGATGTTATTAAATTGAAAGGCAGGCTTCCTTTAATACCTAACCTAATCAGTGTCTGAGATCTTATTACAGTATTTGTGACCATTAGCTCAACTACAAAGAGTGACAAAAAAGCAGTCAAGTCCAAGAGAACACTGCACACTGAAAGACTTTGAAAAGGATGAGACTGTCCCTCTCCTGCCTAAGCTCATTTTAATCAGCAAGGGGCCGAGGTCTACCGGCTTGTCTAAGGTAATCACCATCAGGGGCCGTAAACTGCCACTAATTGAATGCTCTCCTCATTGTCATGCATGAAGGCATGCAGCCTCCTTGCATGGCTCTCCTCACGTCGGCCTCTCCAGCTCAGCTCTGCCCCTCTTCGCCGATCTCGAGTCTTCCAAGATCATTTTTTCCCACAGATAGAGGAAGAAAGCAGGCCTTGTTCAGAGCAGCTACTTTTGCTCAGGGAATGTGGTGGAAAAGGAGGTCAAGTTGTAGGAGGAGGCGAGGGAGGGTTTTTTTAGATTCCGAGTTCATCGCTGACACAGTTCGAGTTGATTCTGTTCCTGCCAGTCTCTTTGCACTCTCACTTCATCGGCTTCCAAAGGGTCTCGAAAAAAACCCGCCTTTGTGAGTGGACCTTTCTGCCTTCACATTAACATATAGAGGAGCTAATTCAGTGTGAGCGTGGGTGAAATCACCAGGTTAACACGAGGAGACAAGGCTAGGTTTACCCAGATGGCACCTTGGGAAAGACTGAAGCTTGCACTACTTCTTACTCCAAGACAACTCTCTACAGCACCAATTACAAAACAAGGTCATCAGTCTAGAGCCTTGTGCTCTTCATTTATAATTCAGTTGCGTATCGAATCTTCTTATTCATAGTAACACACCCATGCGAGGCTTGCATACGCTTACTCTGGTGCATTTATCACTGATGGCATTGCGCATGGCTATAATTAATTCGTGTGCACTGCCCCGCTAATAGCTACTCTCACCTGCACCCTCTGTACACGCCACCTCTGGCACTCACCTAACAAGGTCAGCACCCGCACCATTACATCGGATTCTGCGAAGCCCTGGAGTGAGATACAGAGACCAACCATGCTTCCTTATTGATTATTTTCTTCTTCCGTTCTTTTTTTCCACCTCGCAATTTTCACCTGGCCGCTTCAGAGAGCTGTAATCATTCTTCACAGGCCCCCCTAGACTTCCCTTGCTTCCCCCCTGGTGGCAGCTGTTGCTCAGTGAACCATCTGGAGAGGCACAAGAGAGCCCTCATCACCCTCTGCCCCTGATCACAGCTGGCAAAAAAGAAAGGCGCAGAGAGAAACAGTGGGATGGAAGGCAAGGAATTAGAAAGATAGAGAAGCTAAGAGACAGAGAGAAAGTGAGAAATAAAGACTCATAGCGCGAACCAAGGTATCATGTGTGTCCTTTAAAACTCCTGCCAAGGTTTTCACTATTAGGGGTGGAATTACTGGACTCGAAAAGAAAGAACGGTGTTGATGTTGTTGTGCTGTTGTTGTTTTTTTCATTATGTTCTTGTCTGAGGTTTTGTTGTGGCCATTTTAAGTTGTAAGGGACGATATTACAAATAGCAGACATAATACCAGGTTTAGGAATGTGCTTACATCAGCTACCTGCTTCACATCACAACAAACACAAAACCTCTTTCCTGCTTACCGAGACTCATTTGTCCTTGAATGACCATGAACAAAACTGCACATATCCAGCATTATTAAACATACAGGACACTTTTTCGATGGAATAAAAACGTGTTCTATTCCCTTCGAGCGGATTTCATTCATTTGGTTCGATAGCATGCGATATTGTTAGCATATCGCTTATCCTACGTGCATTACGTCCCTCTACCCAGTGGAGAATGAGTGTTGAATATGGTTTGCGATATTGCATGGTTGTCAAGACAACATGACATCGCACGTCGGAGCTAATGCGAATCATCACTGAGAAAGTTTTCTGCTGCGCATGCGCTCAACCATTTCTTTGTTTGCCGGCGGCGCCTGCAGTAGACGGTCACAGTGAATTGAAAATGCCATAAGATACGTATTGCACGTAAAACGTCCATGCTAGCAAGCGACTGTGACAAATTGAAAACAAGCATGACCACCAGGTTTGCTTCTTTAAAGACGGAAGATTTAATATTTCATTATTGATATGATATGTACGTATAACAAGACCGCCAATAATGGCGTAGCTCACTCTGACCCCGTCTAGTCCAGAAGGAGCGATCTAAAGTGGGCCACCTTGCACAATAAATGTTGCAAAGTATATACATTATATACAAAGCTATATATAGATGCTGTATACACTCTAGGGATACCGACCTTTTTGCCAGAAAGAATCCAAAACGGCGAGGAATTAACCGAGAAGAAGCGATTTTTGTTGAACTGCTCATTCAGGCATAATTAGCCCATAACTTCATTAATTATTGTAATGAAGCAAATCTGGGTAGAAGTTATATGCACCCTAGGTACCCCTACCTTCATGCCAGAAAGAATCAAAATCGGTGAAAAATTGAGGGAGAAGAAGCGATTTGTGTGGAAACTGCTCGTTAGGGCTTAATTACTCCATATCTTCATTATTAATTGCAATTATGCACATTTGGGTAGAAGCTACATGTACTCCAGGGAGACCTACCTTCCTGCCAAAAATAATAAAAATCGATGAAGAATTGAGAGAGAAGAAGTGATTTTCATTAAAATGTAGATGATGCCAGACGGACGATGGACGGATGACAGAAAACACAATGGCATAAGCTCATCACCTGTCAGCTGGATGAGATAATAATAATAATAATAATAATAATAATAATAATAATAATAATGGCTTTTTTTCATGGTCTATCAGATATACTCCATCCGGCTACTCATCTTCGACTCATTCAATATTATGCTAGCTGAATGGAATATCTGATATACCACTCCACACCAGCCAATATTATTTAAATATTTCGCATTCCCCACAGGTTTATGCAGTATGAATGCGCTCGTTCTATAATACATCAGCATTTCTACACTAACATCTTATTCACAGCGTTTAGTTTGACAGACGAGCCACATAATCTAACTCTAACAGTAGTCGTAATAGTAATAGTTTTCTCATCTCATCTCATTATCTCTAGCCGCTTTATCCTGTTCTACAGGGTGGCAGGCAAGCTGGAGCCTATCCCAGCTGACTACGGGTGAAAGGCGGGGTACACCCTGGACAAGTCGCCAGGTCATCACAGGGCTGACACATAGACACAGACAACCATTCACACTCACATTCACACCTACGCTCAATTTAGAGCCACCAGTTAACCTAACCTGCATGTCTTTGGACTGCGGGGGAAACCGGAGCACCCGGAGGAAACCCACGCGGACACGGGGAGAACATGCAAACTCCGCACAGAAAGGCCCTCGCCGGCCATGGGGCTCAAACCCGGACCTTCTTGCTGTGAGGCGACCGCGCTAACCACTACACCACCGTGCCGCCCCAGTAATAGTTTTACGAAACGAAAAAAAAAGTGTTATTCAAAAGCAAATCATTTATAATTGTTAATTGTAGAGAAGTCTTCTGTCACGAGAAAGCTGTTTATTTATTCATTTATGGAAGGAGTCTCCAGTGCCAGTGATTTGGAGCAGTCAGAGGTAAGGCTGTAACTTCAGGTTTTCTGCTACAGGAAACACTTCAAGACAGAGAGCTTTGTGTTTTGGGGTTTCTCAATAACAAGTTGCATTGTTTTTATTTATTTTTTTCTTTACTTTACCTTGAAGAAAGAGAAAAATAGAGGCCAGTGAAGGAACGATTGTTTATAGCTGTTAACGTACAGTACTGTGCAAAAGTCTTAGGCATTTGTAAAGAAATGCTGTCGACCAAAAATGGCTTAAAAATAATGAAATGAAATGTTTTGATATGAAAAAAATATTACAAACAGTAAGCAGTGAGCCATAATAAATAAATAAATGCAAAGTCAATATTTCATGTGAGACCACCCTTTGCTTTAAAAAAACCCCCCAAAAAAACCAATAGTAGTCTCAGGTCCAATGAGTGCAGTTTTATGTGGAAATGAGCTTTTACTGAGCATCTTACAGAACCAGCCACAGTTCTTCTGGACACTTTGACTGTCACACTCGCTTCTTAAATTTGCACCAAAACCCAGTAACCTTTACAGGTAGTCGTCGACTTACGACTGCGTTTGGTTACGACTGACCGGTCGTAAACCGATCTGGTCGTAAGTCGGCCTATGTTAAATGAACGTAAGTATATTGTGATGTGTAATGATATTGTAATCACCTTAAAGTCTTATTTTATCAACATTTTCTTATTTCATTACCTTGGCTCATTATGTGGTTTAAGTCAAACACTGCATACTACACTGTGTACAGTACAATTCGTTTAATATGTGCAAAACAAAAAATATGAAATGCAGGTGTGAAAAATAGAAAACATTTTAGTTTGAAACATACCAAAATACAAATGTAAAACATAGCAAAATACAAAATTTAGTGACTGCTGGCATCACTGGTGCTTGACTGTGGGTCGTCTATGTCATCGTCAGCTGTTGCAGTGCTCGGGCTGGCGGGAGGATTTGCTTGTTTCATAAACCAGGAGCTGGGGCGGAAACTGTATGACGGAGTGCGCAAGGGAGCGCGAGAGAGACTGCGCATGTGCCTGGATTTGGGGCGGAAACTGTTGTACGCGGCGAGAGGCGCTGCCGGGAGCTGGGGCGGAAACTGTCGTACGCTCAGCTATCTCAGCTGGGAAGCACTTGCCAGTCATAACCAGACGGTCGTAAAGTCGATCGGTCGTAAGTCGCATAGGTCGTAAGTCGACGACTACCTGTATTGTTTTCTTTTTTCTTCTGAAAAGTGCTCTCTTATGGAATATGCTGCTCAGATATTAACAAACATTTTTTTTTCCTGTAACATTTAATTTTGTGCTGGAAAATGGACGAACGTTTGGACTCTAAAATGCTTTTGTACCGACTCGATAATATCTCATCTCATTATCTCTAGCCGCTTTATCCTGTTCTACAGTAGCCTGGGCCCGCCCATCCTAAGCGTGACGCAACACGAGGGCTTTGAAGTCGCGTTAGCCAGGCTAGTTCTACAGGGTCGCGGGCAAGCTGGAGCCTATCCCAGCTGACTATGGGCGAAAGGCGGGGTACACCCTGGACAAGTCGCCAGGTCATCACAGGGCTGACACATAGACACAGACAACCATTCACACTCACATTCACACCTACGGTCAATTTAGAGTCACCAGTTAACCTAACCTGCATGTCTTTGGGGGAAACCGGAGCACCCGGAAGAAACCCACGCGGACACGGGGAGAACATGCAAACTCCGCACAGAAAGGCCCTCGCTGGTCACGGGGCTCGAACCCGGACCTTCTTGCTGTGAGGCGACAGCGCTAACCACTACACCACCGTGCCGCCCCGACTCGATAATATATGTCACAAAACAGAAATCTATAACAAATTTTGTATGAAAAAAAACAGGACATTTAAGGCTTTTGCACAGTATGGTATACCGGTATAAGTCCTAACAGATACTAACATGTCTTGCAAATATTCTGCATCAAACAGAAGTATAATTAGTTACTGATAAATTGTTGTGGTGTAAGATGAATAAAGGCTTCATGAATATGAATAGTTCTGATAGCGCTGATAGCGTCTAAAGCCGTGTATGACGAGATTGAGTGGAATAACTGTTTTATTCTATCCATGTTCACTGGATTTTGAGAAACGGAGCATTTTTATTTTTTCGCAAAGTCGATAAATAAAAACTTTCTACAAAACGTCCGACAAGATCATTTACGCTTAGAATGTAAACAAATCAGTGAAATGATAGGAGCAATTTGTGGAAAATGTGATAATAATTATTTTAAAAAAAATAAGATATGTCCTTACCATTACATATTTTGTTGCGCTTTATTTTTTTGTTTTGTTTTGGGTTTTGTTTTCGAGCCATTTTTATTTCATCCTTGGTTGGTTCAGCAACACGCTCTGCCATTTTATTTTTCTCTACTCATGGTATATGAGCTGATATCCTAGTAGTAGAGTAGCCGATCAGAACTCGCAACTGCTCATATCCAGTGAATATGGATAGAATAATAACAAATATAATATAATAAATATTACAGGATAACTTCACACCAGCCTGTTGTGTTGTTGAGTATTTTCCTATAACAGCACAACCCTCTGTTTTATTCTTTACTTAAATTCCATTTTCAGGTCTATAATTCTTGAATTTACTCTTGGCTCGCTCGTGCATAATAATCAACAGATCTAGTAGCACTTTTCTTTTTTACCATTTGGAACCATGTAGGCAAACGCTTTAAAGCTCATAAATTGTCTCTCAGTGTCTTTCAGCAGAAGGGCTATTGATCTGAGAAAGACAAACACCCCTTCCTGTGCTATGCTTCGACCTCCTCTATTGACAATGATTTCTGCTCCTGGTTTCCCTGGTTAAGTATCCCTGTAAGCCCGTCAGGCTCTGCTGAGGCACAGAAGGAAAGATTCTCCTGGAAATGCTCCTGAGGTTTCCTCCTCCTCACATTTAATCAACGTCGGTGTTGGTATAGTGAATCAGCGTGTCATTTGTGTTGCTTCGGCATCGCGCTGTCAGTCAGTCAGTCAGTCAGAGAGATGGCATGAATGCGCCATTAGCATTCAGGTTAACAGCTACACAGTTCACTGTATCTCTGTCATCAGCTGTCACAAATCTTTTGACACTGACTGGGATTAAATCAAAAACTGTTTTTCGCTAGGCTTCTTTCCGAACCCCAAGAACCCCTGTAATAGCTTGCCTCTCTGCGGCAGCCCAACAGTGGTTTCTCACCATATGTGAGATTTTTATTCCCGTTTTCCTGTTCCCTGTAGAGCGTGCTCTATTTTCGTCTCACGCTCAGCACCTGCTCATTGAAGAGCCTTCAACATGGAAACTTGATTAGGCCGTACTAACCCCTCCATAAACAATGGATGAGAGTCTGAGGTTTAGAAGTTTACACATTCCTGTAGGCCTATCGGTAAATTAGCAGCTGAGAGACCACCGGCTGAGAGTCCACCTGGGGTTTGAATGCCCAGGTGGCCAAACGCGTTTGTGATCCAGTCCAGGTGTGGCTCAACGCTTTATTTTGATAATCATAAAGGCTGCATTCATTTTTAATTCGCTCCCCTTCTTGTTTTCATGAGTAGCTAATTAAGAGGTACCTGAAGGATCTCAGCCCTGGAGAACAGAAGGATCTCATTAGCTTTTCCCGAGCCACTGAGTCACCTGGCTATCCAGTTTGGCTTGGCTGGAAAGCTCCTCTAAGTTCGAGCCAAAACATGCGTTGTTAAACAGAACGTCGAGTCTTGTTTTAATCAGGGGGGTTCATTCCCAGGTTCAGTATCTGATTGTTGGGTTTTTTTGAGCTTCCTTTTTGGTGGGACAATGAGAAGTGACAAAGATTGAAATATTCCTCTTGAAAACATCACCATCACCAGCAAAATATCTCACTTCTAAGCAAAGCAGCCATATTTGCTTTTTTTTTTCATGGTGAATTATTACACCGAGATATAGTCACAGAGTCCCCTTGCAGAGGACAGGCGGCTCGTTAGTCTTGCTGGTGGGCAGAGACAAAATGGGACTGACGAGACAAGAAAGTGTTTACTGACCCAGAGAGATGGCCGACAGAGTTCAAGGTACAGACGATATGTCTTTGCAAGCTTACAGCAGTGTTGATCACGTTCTGCAAATTAATTAGCCGACTGAAGTTCATTAGCAGGCCTGGCGGAGGAGACGGGGGTTAGCGTCTGCACGTGTTCATCGCAGGATTCTGATTAACTGGCTGGATTTGAACAAGCATGGCAGTTTTAACTGGGCTTGCTTCATTGTTCTGGTCCCAAATGAACAGAACATCAGGATTAGCCAATCTAGGGATTAGTATTCTTTGGCTAATGATCATTCATCCCACTGACTGTGAAGTCTATTCCTCTTGTCTCTTTGATTAGCAAGCCAGAAAATAGAACATCATGACAAGCACTCAGAGGAATATAGTCTCATAGAGAGCAGCAACCTTTTTAATCTGACTTATGTCCTTTTAGATATTAACAAGCAAAGGATTTGTATTCGGAGTGCTAGTCTGTCCAGCTTGCTTGACATCTCGGAGAGTTTTCCAGCAGCCACTGGGATGATGGAAAGTGCTTCATTTGTGACTTCATTGGAACATATGATTATGGTATTGAGTTTAAAAGAAAAAAAATCCCTTCAGCTGAAGCGTGTCTAGGTCTTTAAAAAAAGAAAGAAAAATGTGCTAAGTGGTAAATCATAGCATTGTGTAGGTGAGTCACCGTCGAAGCACACGGCTTTTCCATATAGCACATACCTTTTTTTTATAAGGATTGCAGTGACAACTAATAAAGAAACCAGATATTGAAAAATGTACGCGCTCTTGGAAAAAATAGCAGAGTGCATCTTGTTTGTACTTGACTAGCTAATTAGATGCACTCAGCATGTTAGATCTTCTTTAAGACGTAGCAGAGGTTCATTCTAATAAAGACATTAACTGCTTCTAGTCCCTATCGCATGTGCCCTAGCGCTTCACTGACAGCCAGTGTTAATTCTACACCCAAAGAAGACAGCCAGCCACTCCAGAGGAAAAATGAAGTGTCAGTGTGAAATACAGCGAAGATCTGGGTATAGTAATTGCACGTAGCTTCACAACTCAGCAGCAGAGATGAGCTTAAACGAAAATGTGACATGTTCAGCAAAACAAATAGTCAATTAAAATGATTCATACTGGATGATCAACTTAACTGGATGGTGCACCACTTAAATACCCTCTAACCATTCATACAGTCATCCATCCATCCATCCATCCATCCAGATACCCTTGATAACTCCTTTCTCCATCACTATCCAACCATCAACCTTGCTCAATCTTTCTTTCATTCATCCATCTGCATCTGTCCAGTTTCCCCGATTATCCCTTTCTCCATCACTCTATGCATGCAAAACCCTCTCCTCGCATCCAGTCATCATCCATCTATCCACCCACCAATTCCTTTAGACCACATCTTTCCAACATTCTATCCATCAATAAACTTTTGCACCCATCCATCTATTTTCCCTATTCACCAGATTCATTCTATCAACCATATACCCTTCCACCCATTAGTTATCCATCCATCCATCCATCCATCCATCCATCCATCCATCCAGTTACCCTTGATAACCCCTTTCTCTATCACTATCCAACCATCAACAGTGCTTAATCTTCCTTTCATTCATCCATCTGCATCTGTCCAGTTTCCCCTGATTATCCCTTTCTCCATCATTTTATGCATGCAAAACCCTCTCCTCGCATCCAGTCATCCATCCATTACGTTACTTTACATTACATTACAGGCATTTTAGCAGACGCTTTTATCCAGAGTGATGTACAATGTACCCAGAGCAGCCTGGGGAGCAGTTGGGGGTTAGGTGCCTTGCTAGTCCAGGGAAACTGGTCCAAGTGCCTTGCTGGTCCCAAAGCTGCTTCGCTAACCATTAGGCCATGGTTTCCCTAATCCACCCACCACTTTCCTCAGACCACATCTTTCCAACATTCTATCCATCAATAAACCTTTGCATCAATCCATCTATCCATTGTTCCTATTGATCCATTATTATATAAAACCATGAAGCCCTCCACCCATACACCCAATCAATCAAGTCATCCAGCCACCCCTCATCCACCCCGATTATTCCTTTCACCATTCCTCTATCCATGAATGTTCTCAGTCATCTTTCCACTCCAATCGTCTATCCATCTTCCCCAACTCATCATCCTTTTATCTGTCATGCTATCAATCCACAAACTGCTCCATCCATCCATCTTTCCAGATCTCCCTTTCTACATCAGTATATCATGAAACTGCCAGTGTTAATTTTGTTGCCAAAAACTAAGAGGAAAATGTTTATGAATAAGTAATAATTCATCTTTCTGAAAAATGTATGATGAAATTCCTTCCTTCCATCCATCCATCCATTCATCTATCCAGGGGTGTGGTATTTTTGCATTTGTACCTTCCAAAATATTTTAAGACCAATCCAGATGCTTATTTGTGAGTGGTGAACATCATACACTCACTGGCCACTTTAATAGGAACATGTTCTTGATTCTAAGATTCCTGTCCTTGGTTGCAAGAGTGGAACCCAATGTGTTCTTCTGTTTTCTGTTGCATGCTGAGATGCTTTTCTGCTCACCATGGTTGTAAAGAGTTGCTATGAGTTACTATATCCTTCCTGGCAAAAAAGCTCGAACCAATCTGGCTATTTTCCTCTGATCTCTCTTATCAACAAGGCGTTTGTTTCCACCCACAAAACTGTCGCTCACTCACTCAGTGTTTTTTGCACCAGTCTGTCTGCGTAAACTCTAGAGACTGTTGTGTGTGAAAACCCCAGGAGATCAGCAGTTTCTGAAATACTCAAACCAAAAATACTCATCTGGCTCAAACCAACACCCATGCCACAGTGAAAGAAAGTCACACTTTGAGATGACAATTTTTCCCATTCTGATGTTTGAACATTGTGAACATTAACTGAAGCTCTTGATTTGTATCTGCGTGATCTGATGCATTGTGCTGCTGTCAAGGGATCGGCTGATTAGAGAACTGCAGAAGATACATGATTAACCAAGTAGAACCAAGTAGCTAGCTATACTCTCAGCATAGAGATGTTTAGGTGACAGCCAATGAAGTAATGGAGGTTCCAAGAGAAGAAAAGTGTTAGAATGTTCTAGATTTTCCCTGAGGTCTAACATGCTTTTGTCAGTGGAACTGTCATGAGTGTATTTTATTTCCTACATTTCCTATTAACGTTATTAATGGCAAGACTGGTTTAGAGTGAGATCATGCCTTAAATAATTAAAATGACAAATTCTGAGTACCACCGCCACCACCACTTCTGCTACTGTCTGGCATGCACTCAAAATGCCTGAGCACATTGCACCTCTCAATTACAGCTGGTACAGATCATGCAATAATTTTATTTAGCATATTTCCTCACCTTCCTCTGAAATGAATTTCTGGCTTCCACTACCGTATCCATCCAAGTTTCTCCCTCTTCATTTGCTGGAATGTGAATGTCATCTGGTCAAACTCACTGATTTGTAAATCTTGCAATGTCCTGTCTATCACTTTCCAGAAAACTAGAGTACCTTTGGTCTAATTGCTGGGTTTCAGTCACGTGACTTTTCTTAGTGGTTTTACCGGAAGTGAAATAGCTGGTGCTCTAAACGGCTGCTGTAGTGCAAACAACTAGCGTTACGTTATCAGAGTACGCTCGTAATCTAGAAGCCACTGCTCGCTTTAGATATGTTCGGAAGATTGCTATGTGCAATGGAATACAGTCTGGGAAAGAAGGATTTGTCATATGATCTCGAAAACCACCCTTCAGTCAAGAACCCCGACATCTCTAACTATCTGGTGTTGCAGACGTCCTTCTACACCGCAAAACACATGAAAGCATGGAAGAGTATGGAGGCTTACAACTTTTTTTGTATGTGGCTGGGTAAAGGACCTTGGTATCAAATCGCTGCCGAATGAATCCTGTATTGTTTTTGCCCGTGTAAGTATGTTTCCTTTTTAAGCTTTTTGTTCGAGTCTTTACAACAAAGCGCTGCAAGTTGAAGTGCAAACAAACAACAGTTCGCTTGATTCTCACTTGTGTTGGCTCTTATCGCTCAGGTAAATCATTCACAAAGATCATCAGAAACCCCTTTAAAGACCTGGATCTTAGTTAAACAAGACGGAGAAGTGATCACGGCGCATTGTAACTGTACGGCTGGGGAAGAATCTGTCACGACCTTCATGCATATGGACTTTGTGAGGAGTAAACAAAGAAACAGCTGGGGACTTCAGCGCTTCATGACTAACAAAAAGTACCATAAAATAACGACACATAGCAAGAAAAGTCCTTGGAAAACACTAAGGACAGAGCTGAGAGGGAGATACAAACTTTCACAAAGTGATCACTGCAAACTCGAGCATGCTTCGACTCGGCTCCCTTCGATTTCAGTGAGAGGTTTGAAAGCCACCTTTCTCGACGTCTTTTTGTGAAACCCTGTGTTCGTTCACCCTTTTTTATTAGTTCACAGGGAACCCTGAAGAAACTTTTATCAGTTTCATGGTTTGATCGATGCAAACAACCTGAAACAACGCAAGCGTAAGGCATTTTTCATGCGAGCAATGCACCTTCTCTGTACAAATGCTTTGTCGGCTGAGCTTTGGTAGACCACCAGCTAAAGTTTTGAATAACTAATGAGGCAGATGTGATGTCACGTGAAACCCAACAATAGGCAAATAATCTGCATCTAGTCAGCCCATGTCCTCATTTTTGTCTCCATGTCATCTTCTAGCTCAAATTACTTTAAATGCAGAGCGCGAAACAAATTTTGCACTTTGTACAGCTGCCAAATTTAATCAAACAGGTCAGGGGTGTACAGTTTGTGATCATGCTGCTCAGACAGAGAAAACCTATTTGTTATATCTATACTGTCATTTATAAACCTGCAGCTCGGAATGAAAAAGCCATAAATTCAACACAGAGCATACAGTCTCCCAGGACAGGTCGTTCTTTAAGTAATGATCGCTGGCTTACCATGTCTGACCACTCCACTATAGATCACTGTTGGTTTGTTATTTGCATGCCAAATACTGAAGCAACTAATTTGTTGATCTTGTTCATTCCTAAAGGACTCATTTAGGTAGCGTGAGCTTAACAGAGTCTGTTATATACCAACAGAGCCACAGTTAATTAGATGAAGGAGTGCACATTGCTGAAAGAAAACAATAGTTTCACAGATAATTTGCAACTACTATCTCATCTCATTATCTCTAGCCACTTTATCCTGTTCTATAGGGTCGCAGACAAGCTGGAGCCTATCCCAGCTGACTACGGGCGAAAGGCGGGGTACACCCTGGACAAGTCGCCAGGTCATCGCAGGGCTGACACATAGACACAGACAACCATTCACACTCACATTCACACCTACGGTCAATTTAGAGTCACCAGTTAACCTAACCTGCATGTCTTTGGACTGTGGGGGAAACCGGAGCACCCGGAGGAAACCCACGCGGACACGGGGAGAACATGCAAACTCCGCACAGAAAGGCCCTCGCCGGCCACAGGGCTCGAACCCGGACCTTCTTGCTGTGAGGCGACAGTGCTAACAACTACACCACCGTGCCGACCTGGATGCAAGCATGTAACATGGAATAGAAACAAGATTATAAATAGGTACCCTATGGGTTCATGTGGCTACTGCTTATAAATAAAATAGTTTTCTGATCCCATGTCCATACAGTAAATATCGCATATATAAACATGTTATTAATTATACTCACCTCATCTCTTGCAAGTATCACCAAGCTATGAGCAGCATCAGGGCTTGGAGTATTCTGGATACCAATTTTGTTTACTGTGTTTTGTTCAAAATACAGTGCTGTGAACTCTGTCTATTTATAGTAAGAAAGAAAGGACTTGTTCAGGAATTGTCTTCGAAGCATTATTTAGTACTAATGAGCACATTTTGTTTCACAAGTGTAGTGTAAAGACTCAAAAATAAATAATAAAATAAAAAAATTAAAGCGAATAGCAGAAGTTTGACATCGGCTTCTCAATATATCTGCCAAAAAGCTAAAAAAAAAAAACCTTACAAAACCTTTCACTTGACCTTTCAGAAGGACAACCAAAAGCTGTGATAATCAAAAGGTAAATTTTCTGAAAATAAACACCACTTACTTGATATTGAATCAGTAGCCTTGGCGAACAACGACGTGAATTTCGTTTATCGTTTTACCTGCTGATTATCTTCAGATTCTACGACGTTATAACGAGGTTTCTCTGATTTCGTTTCTGGTTCTGACTGGTTCCGAAGTTTATCAAGAAGTAGAACGGGTAATCGAACTTGATCAGAATAAGTGCTGATTGGTTACGAAGTTTTGCTACTGTTACACTCATTCTTACATTCTTAAAACACGATGACATTGTGGCTTCGCCACTCGTTCTTGTGTACCTTTGATAACGCAAGATCAACTGTTTGTATTGTGAGATCACGATTCGCTGTTCTGGTGATTGTAAGGCTTTTGCGTATGTGCATGTGCAGTGCGCTATTGTTACACTCATTCTTACATTCTTACAACACGATGACATAGTGGCTCCGCCTCGCTTTGCCTCTATGAGGCAGTAGCCACAAAAACAGTATGGTGTAATCCAGATATACAAACCAACACTGAAGTGGATCAGTTTATTTATATTTACCACTACTGGGGTGCATATTTTTGTGTGTGCACTTCTCAAATTCTCAGTGGATCAATTAAATTCCCTGAGATGGAAACTAAAGACACTGACGTCCAAACATTATATCAGTATACACAGAGAAATTTACTTGCATTCAGAGTTGAGTTATGTATGTGCTACAGTGCTACATTTCTGGATGTCTCGTTCAAATTATTCAAATTGCCTCTCTACTGTAAGGTCCTCCTGAAAAAAAGAAGTTTAAATGGACAATACAGAACAATTATTCACTGAAGGCGAAGTGAATACCAGTGACTATTCTATCCACATTCACTGGATATGAGCAATTGAGTGCTCTGATTGGCTACTCTACTACTAGGATATCAGCTCATATATTGTGAGTAGAGAAAAACAAAATGGTGGAGCGTGTTGCTGAACCAACCGAGGATGAAATAAAAACTCTACTCGAAAACAAAACCCCAAAATATACAAAAAAAGCAACAAAATCTGATAAGATGGTAAGAACGTATTTTTTTTTTCAAAAATGACTATTATTATCTCATTTTTCAAAAATTGTTACTGTCAATTCACCAGTTTTTTTTTATTGTACATTCTTCATCTTTAAGCATTAAAATTTGTTGAAGTTTTTTATTTTAGACTGGTTCAAATGCTCAAAGAAGTTTGAAAATTACATCACTGAAATGACCAAGGAAGAATTAAATAACTGTCTATAGCTGTTCTATACCTCGGCATGACAGCAAGACGGTATTTTCTACAAAAAAACAACAACAACTCTAAAGTCAATTCATGCAGCCATCGATAGGCTTTTAAGAAGTCTGCCTTTAAGAAGCGGAAATGATTTTGTCGGACGTTTTGTATAAAGTTTTTATTTGTCGAATTTGCAAAAAAATAAAAAATAAAAATGCTCTGTTTCTCAAAATCCAGTGAATATGGATAGAATAAAACAGTTATTCCACTCAATCTCGTCGTACACGGTTTATAGCCAACTCGGTGCTATGCGCCTCATTGGCTATCAGCTCATGTACAAGTCGATTTTGTGGAATAACTGTTAAATAAAAACCGAGATGAAGTCAAGGTTATTATTCACTGATATTCACTGAGCCTGAGGCGGAGAATTGTTTTAGTACAACCCCGATTCCAAAAAAGTTGGGACAAAGTACAAATTGTAAATAAAAACGGAATGCAATGATGTGGAAGTTTCAAAATTCCGTATTTTATTCAGAATAGAGCATAGATGACATATCAAATGTTTAAACTGAGAAAATGTATCATTTAAAGAGAAAAATTAGGTGATTTTAAATTTCATGACAACAACACATCTCAAAAAAGTTGGGACAAGGCCATGTTTACCACTGTGAGACATCCCCTTTTCTCTTTACAACAGTCTGTAAACGTCTGGGGACTGAGAAGACAAGTTGCTCAAGTTTAGGGATAGGAATGTTAACCCATTCTTGTCTAATGTAGGATTCTAGTTGCTCAACTGCCTTAGGTCTTTTTTGTCGTATCTTCCGTTTTATGATGCGCCAAATGTTTTCTATGGGTGAAAGATCTGGACTGCAGGCTGGCCAGTTCAGTACCCGGACCCTTCTTCTACGCAGCCATGATGCTGTAATTGATGCAGTATGTGGTTTGGCATTGTCATGTTGGAAAATGCAAGGTCTTCCCTGAAAGAGACGTCGTCTGGATGGGAGCATATGTTGCTCTAGAACCTGGATATACCTTTCAGCATTGATGGTGTCTTTCCAGATGTGTAAGCTGCCCATGCCACACGCACTAATGCAACCCCATACCATCAGAGATGCAGGCTTCTGAACTGAGCGCTGATAACAACTTGGGTCGTCCTTCTCCTCTTTAGTCCGAATGACACAGCGTCCCTGATTTCCATAAAGAACTTCAAATTTTGATTCGTCTGACCACAGAACAGTTTTCCACTTTGCCACAGTCCATTTTAAATGAGCCTTGGCCCAGAGAAGACGTCTGCGCTTCTGGATCATGTTTAGATACGGGTTCTTTGAACTATAGAGTTTTAGCTGGCAACGGTGGATGGCACGGTGAATTGTGTTCACAGATAATTTTCTCTGGAAATATTCCTGAGCCCATTTTGTGATTTCCAATACAGAAGCATGCCTGTATGTGATGCAGTACCGTCTAAGGGCCCGAAGATCTTGGGCACCCAGTATGGTTTTCCGGCCTTGACCCTTACGCACAGAGATTCTTCCAGATTCTCTGAATCTTTTGATGATATTATGCACTGTACATGATGATATGTTCAAACTCTTTGCAATTGGGTGGATTGGGTCTTTAGTGGTGTGACAATCAATGTAGTCCTCTAGATATAAAATTATTTTACACTTTTAGGGGTCACGTGAATTTCTGTAAAGATAACTGTCCAGAGATTTATAAGCACGCAGTGCTTCACCACTGAACAGCGAGGGAAAGTTTATGAGGTAATTATACACGTCTGGGTATTCCACCTCTGGCAGTTCCATATCCACTGACACGGTCGTGAAAACTACGTCCGGTAAGCCATAAGGGTCACTAATCCGTAGGTCGTTTATTTTAGACATATATCTAATTATCTGTTCATTAGAAAAATGAACCGTGTAGTCTGTCGGTTGAAATTTATCCATTTTGTACACGAGTGCAGCAGTATTCAGCAGTATTCAGCGGTGTTTTTTACCAACAAAATGGCGGCTGTGTACTTTCCGGTCACGTGACTGCAAGATCTCTATTGACCTAATCTGCATGTCTTTGGATTCTCAGAAGGAACTGGAGCACCCGGAAGAAACCCACTCCATATAGAAAAGCTCCAGCCAGCTGTGAGATTCGAACCTAGAACCTTCTTATTGTGAGGTGAGAGTGCTATCTACTGCACAAACATGCCACCATACTGAAAGTGACTCCTAGTAATGCTTTTTTTTTTGGGAGGAGGGGGTCAGGGTTTGAGTAATTTGCAACGTTCATTCATCTTCAGAAGACTCTTTATCCTGGTCAGGGTCACTGTGGATCCTGGGAACACTGGGCAGTAGGTGGGAATACACCTTGGATGGGACTGCAGGGCAACACACACTCATTCACACCTCGAGGTAATTTAGAGTAGACAATCCACCAGTGTTTTTTTTTTTTCTTGGAAGATGAGAGGAAACCAGAAAATCCCAGAAGGACCATCCAAAATAATGGAGACATTCTTCAAGCAGACAGTAACCCAAGCTAAGTATTGTACCAGGAACGCTGTGAGGTGGCAATATTACATTACAGGCATTTAGCAGACGCTCTTATCCAGAGCGACGTACAACATACCCAGAGCAGCCTGGGGAGCAGTTGGGGGTTTGGTTCCTTGCTCAAGGGCACTTCAGCCATTCTTGCTGGTCTAGGGAATCAAACCAGTGACCTTTTAGTCCCAAAGCTGTTTCGCTAACCTTTAGGCCATGGCTTCCCCATCTGCTGTGCGACTGTGATCCATACTATCCAGTGTACTGTACTATATATAGGAGTTGATTTCAGACCCAGTACATGACTTCATAATGCAAACGAACACAAAAACCCATACAGAGGCTACAAATACACACCTCAAAGCAAACAAGCAATGGAACAAAATGAATTACCAAGGACAAGGATGAAAGTCAAGGATGAGAAAGGACACATGCGGTTGCAGAGTGTATGGGTCAGTGGGAACTGAATCAGGACAGACCTGACACTTGAATAAAAAGTGTAATCATCAGAACGAGAAACTTCCACCAAGACCAAGTCAACATCTGAATCGTTCTTGCATAACAGGCTCCGAGTTTTGAAAAACTGCCCGAGTGTGTGGGTGGGCTGCTTTTGGTCAAGTGCAAACATTTTGGCCTTGAGAAGGAGAGACGATGTATGCCAATGACAAGCCCTTATTAACGCCTCCGCCACTTCCACCACATTATCGCATAACACTTCATGCTGCATTCAAGCTCACACATTAGAAGGCTTTGCGAAGAGAAAGTACTTCAAATACTGTTTTTAATGCACACTTATAAGCTTTCCTTATCTAACTCCCAGTAGAGGAAATGCAGCCTTGATTTGAAATAGAAATCCATTCATTGAATTAGCTAAAAGCTGTTAATTCATAACACTCAAAACAATGAGTATAACTGTTGACAATGTGAGGCTTTCTGTACAAGGATGTTTATTGAGAATTTTTGGAGGATGTTTATATGATGAGCATCATTTCAATAATTTTGTCATTAATTTCAAGACAGAATTAAAAAAAAAATCAGGCTGGTGAGGAAACAACTGTTTGTCACTGCGCTAATGGAAGTGATAACAGGAACCTTTTTTTTTTGTTGTTGTTGTTGTTTTGTGGGTCTTTAACAACATTAACTGTACCAATAAATGTCCAGTACAGCGTTATTCTGTAATGACGAAATACTGTCATCATTATAATGTCAGGGTTCTCCAGGAAAGCTGAGGTAGTCGGCTAAAAAAAAGTAGCAGGCAGCTGTGGAGTTTGCACTGGCAGCGCCAAAGGGGCGCTAATGCTAGGGGGTGTGGGGGCATGCCCACCCCCACAGAAAAGTTTGAAATTTGCATGCCTTCTGTTGGCTTCTGGAAGCATATCAGATGCTCGCTGGCTGTGCTGTGAAAATGAGCATCTGCATGCACAATTTAAGTTTCCAAATCTGTCATTGCTTAACTCTTGAATATTTTCTATCGTGAATATGATCATTAAAAAGCGTATAATCTCTGCTTTCCAGAGAAATGTATCTGGTTAAGATCTGTTGAGTACTTTGGGAGTCACGGCACGGCAGGTTGAAGTTGGTACAACAGAGTAAAAACTCTCTGCTCACGGGATGTTGGGAAACTGCCGGTGCTTTTCTTTTTGAGTCACAGGAAAGCGGTCAGTCTCTCTCTCTCTTCTGATCGGTCTCCAGCTGAATTACTCATGAATATCAATCAGATAACTTTTACATGTTCTCTCGCTCTCGCTGTTTCTGATGAAGGATTCAGCAAAATTTTCCCTCAGCTAGTTTTGATTCACTGGAAACTTTGAAGTGAGTTTTCGTAGCTTTACCTACTTTTTTTTTCAAATCAAGCTGATTAATGTAAATAAATAACTATTTTAGAATATAACTGTAATTGTGTTGATGAAAAACATTGAGATCTTAGTGGTCGTAATGATATTTTTAAAAAATCCGGAAGTCAGTTTCAGTTCAGTTAATGTGAATTGTTTATTGGATGTGGATCAGACGGTTTTTTCGAGGTTCGCCTTGAAAGCTGTGAATATTCATCGAAATAATCACTTATATTCTTTCATATAAACACTAGTAGGCCCTACTTAGAAATACAAAGGCTGACAGAGCACAAAGAGGATATTAGAAATAATCTTCTATTACTTCTTTATTTTGATAGAGGATGGTAGATGTGAATAACATTCAGTGCTCATTTATGCATATTTTATAATTAAAATCAATGTCTCCTTCTTTGTGATGTATAAATGAGTTAAGATCAACTTTATATTGCACAAATAAAGCCATTTGGTGAAACTTAGAAGAAGAGAGTGTACCGATATAAAGTTTTTTTTAACCTAATTAGCATAATTAATACTAATTAAATATTAAGTTGCATAATTAGTTTTTACTCATTTTTTAAACTTTGTGGTTCAGTATACAACCATCTATGTGCCTGTCAATTTCCATGTAAATATCTTGAAAAATAAAAAAAAAAGTTATTAAGAAAAAAACTTTTGATCTCATTGGTTAATGAGGCCCATTTTGGACTACGTGGCCCTCATACAGAATATTACGGCAGTTTTCTAATAATTAAGCCTTTTTTTCAATCTTTGATTTGTAATATCTCAAGAACGGATAAACATATTTTAATTCTGTAATAGGTATGTTGTTCTGCATTCAATTCTGAATTCAATGACATCAGTTTCAAGCAATTTGGACTGACTTTGAATTTGCACCCGACGTGCCTACTTCTGGTGCATTCTCAGGTAATTACGAACCATTTCCGTGTAAAACACTTGCAAAATATGTATGAAATTTCCCTTCAGATGTGTGTGTGCTTGGCTTTCTCAGTTCCCCTCTGTAGTATGCTGCCTGACTCTGTAACATAACTACATATGCTACAGCGTGGTCACATGGCCCGGCTCAGCCAATCAGAGCGCAAGAATCAATCAACAAATATGGCATCGCTTCTGGTCTGCTAAATCTGAATCAAAGACAATTTTGTGGTGAAATAATTGGCTTTGCAGCAAATTATGGGCAGTGAAGACAATATAAATCGCTTGAACATTGAAAGGCAAGGTTTTTTTGTTTTGTTTTTTGTTTTTTTCCCTGGGATCGAGTAGCCGGCGCAGACTGCGTAGGCAGAGAAAGTCACCGGTCGGTCGCTGGTGCTTGTGTGCCTCTTTGATGCAAAAGGAATCAAACATTTCAGGAAAATAGTCCACTTTTTTTGGAATAACACTAACTTCTTGTTGTTGATTATTTTCCTATATCAGGACATCCCCATGATTTGTACTCCTAACATACAGGATATGACCTTGTAGGATTCTCATAAGGCCTCTAGTAACCCCCACCACCACCACCAGTCTGTTCCTTTATGTCCATTCCTGCATGCGATGTCTGGATACAGTACATTGTTTTTGTTAGAGCTTGCCATCTTTCCTGCCAACACCTGAGACTGCAGGGATGCATTGACTCAGCTCAGTAATTTATTCCATTAACCTGATAAAAAAATCTTTAAGTAATCGGCCCCATCCTTTTAAGGGCATAAGAAAAAAAAAAACTCCCACACCTCTTCAATTTACTTTTTCAAACCTCACTTTCTGAAGAGCTGTCTATCTCGATAAATCTCTCCTCATCATTTCCGCGCCACGCAGCCCTGTTCGTACCCAATGTGGGGCGGCAGACCAAAATGTGGAATGAAAGGTGGGAAAATGTGTCAGTAAGTGGGTAAAACAGGCTTCACAGAGCACTAAATGCATCGCTGATTTGCAGACCTGGATACAACGGTCCCAACAGTTGCCTGTCGTCATTATACCTCTTTGCATCTGATTAATCACTGCAATTCTGATAATTGAGAGTCACCCTTGGAAAGTGTTGGCGAGGACACAGGCAATCCTGACTGAGTGCTGCTGCTTTGCTATTTTTGTCCGTTCGCTCACCCTGCGCTTCAGCAAACTCTCACCTTCGATAAATGACAGCCAAACTGCACCAAGCACCATGGGAGCAATTGGCCTAATAAAACAATTAACTAATTAAGTGCTCGTTTGGAGATGTAATTGGCTACATGGCCCGCTCGTTTGTATAAGCAATCAGTTCCTGGTTGTCTTTAAATCTCAATGTCTTGCTGCTATGCAACAGAATACATACATGGCCTACGATTTCCATATAAGGTCATTCATTCGCATTAATGGATGTGTAGCCTTCAGGCAGGTGTGTACTGATTTGATTTGGCTCACTGCAGTTGAAAAAGGTGCTCAGTCGGTTGCTGCCTGTCACATTCATGACTTTTTAATGAAATCTGATCATCGCATACACATGAATATAAATGCTCATGTCCTCAAACTTCAGTTTGTCTCGTCCTATCAGTGACGGTGCTTGGGCCTGAACATCCTTACTGATCAAAATGCTCACTGAATCTCTTCAGGGCTTCTTAATTCTTGGCATTTCTGCAATTTTTTGCTTGGCACATTTTTTTTGTGTGTGCTTTCTGCTCCAAATTGACCTAATCTGAACAAATTAACGTATAAACACGCCCATCGTGAGGCTCAGTTGGGTGGGTTCAAGTAGGACTAGGATAGAGAAACACTATCTTATATATGAGATGCTTTATTTCAAGTTGGCAACCTAAGCAGAAATGTTACATCAATATTTACATGTAGAAAGTTATGTGTATTCGGACTCGAGTTACTGCATGCAATGGCAGTCAATTTTCTGGGCTCCATGTTCACATTATGCAAATGAACTGAGTGTAGTTCATGCCGCTGCGGTCGCCTGATTATTCTTGAGTAGAAACGTTCAAGATGGGTTTTTACAGTAGTGGCAAAACCACTGCCTTTAAACACAAGCACTTGGCTTAATGCAAAAAAAAAAAAAAAAAACAGGTCTAGAAAATATGGACTGAATAAAGAAAAAGCATTGTTTTTTTCTTTGATGTCAAATGTAATACGATGCAAAATAAAAGCAAGAGACAATTTAAAAACATTAATATGATGATATATGAAGGATACAAGAGCAAGCACTGAAATAAACATCTAACAGGAGTCTAGCGCAATGTTAAAATATTGCAACATGAATCATCCCAGTTGCTAACATTAATCACAGAAAATTTGGTTTAATTAAACAACATGGTTTCTACCTTCATAATTCAGCAGCTGAATAAAATAGTACTTGATCCAGCACATCCAACAATATTATTTGTTCATTAGTTAATTGTGCACACAACTTAATGGAGCCATGAGATCCTAAATCAACATCAATCATGAAAGTATAACATGTGCTCTGGATGCGGAATATTTGATCATTTTATTATTTTAAGTTGCTGAGTTAATAAAATAAAATAATGGCAGTGTTTTGGGACAAGTTAAAGAAATGTGGCAACGGTTTGAAGGATACGCTGACTGAGCATTCCTCTACTATGCTTAGAATTCACTTTAAAATTCTTATCATAAATACGTTCATAAAATGAGACGTCCGATTAAAATGGCGTCTCCTCTGTTTTTTTTTTTTTGTGGAATTTATTTTTTAGGGCAGTGGGCATGTGCCATCCTTGACCACCATGCAATGGAGTACTAAGGCATCTCCTTCCCTCCACTAACCTGAGGTGGTACCTTGAGCAAGCACCAGCAACCCCTCGCGCCACCTGGTCAAGGTTACGACTGAAGACTGGATTTTGCAGACTGCGCAGAGGAGACCACCACCTGGTGGTTGAATGAGTAGGAAGGCAGACTGAGCAAAGTGTTTGTAGAGCGCGACCAGGGCACAGTGCAACACGTAGAACACTGTTGGCCGTCCACTACATCCCAACCTAGCTCCAACTGTCTTGATTCTGACTTGCCCTTGGACCCAATTAGGTCAGGACAAGAGAGTGAGGCTGACGGCTGCACAACTCTCCCTCACTCTAATCCAAGTCATGTGCTAAGTCATGATTTCAAATTCAAGTCCAAGCTCCAGCTGTCTTGATTCTGACTTGCCCCTGGACCCAGTTAGGTCAGGACGAGAGAGTGAGGTTGACAGCTACACAACTCTCCCTCACTCTAATCCAAGTCATGTGCGAGTCATGACTTCAAATTCAAGTCCAAGCTCCAGCTGTCTTGATTCTGACTTGCCTCTGGACCCAGTTAGGTCAGGACAAGAAAGTGAGGCTGACAGCTGCGCAACTCTCCCTCGCTCTAATCCAAGTCACAAGCAAGTCATGACTTCAAATTTAAATTCAAGTCCGGTGGCAATGGGCAAGTGGCGAAGCAGCAGGTGCAGAAACACTGGAAGCTGTAGTCACGAACCTGCACACAGGCGGCCCAGGGCATAGGGTCGCGCTCTACTGGAACGAAGCAGCAGGGGAGTTTGGCAGCCCCCTGGGTGTCTGAGCAGCCCCGTTTAAGATTTGCTCTGCTCACCTCCATGGAGGAAGGGGCTAGAAAAGATGCCCCAAACATCGCCTGCTTCAGCTCACCCTGGCCAGCACACCGCAGCTGGCAGGGATCCCACTCAGAGGTCAAAATACAACAAAAAGATAGTGAAGGTACTGAACCTTAGCACATGGAATGTCAACATGTGGGTGTGCCTTCAGAGCCCGGATTGGCCTCATCGGTCACCTCCGGACCCACAGCCACGACCAACCAAGTTGAAGTAATGGTCATCTTTGACCCCGAAGGATGAACATCTCATCATTTTGTGGAATTTAAAGGGATGACACATGTATATTTAATATTGGCCTCAAATGCATTGTATAGTTGTTTTGAGAGAATTTCCAGCACAAAACATACATTTCAGCACGACATTTTGTGGTTAGATCAAATGGCCAGACACTGGTGATGGACTTGTTGAAGTTGATATTGGAGTCGTATTGTCTCCAGAACTCCATCCATCAATCATATCACTCCTGTTCTCCAACAACTCCACTGGCTTCCTGTCAAATTTCGCATAGACTTTAAAATCCTGCTCCACACTTTCAAGGCCATCCACAACCTCCCCCCCCCCAATACCTCTCCGACCTTCTCCACATCAACACTCCCTCCCGGACACTTAGGTCAGCCTCCTCCATCAGCCTCACTGTGCCCTCTGCCCGTCTGCCCACCATGGGGTCCAGAGCCTTCAGCCGCTCTGCCCCTCACCTCTGGAACTCCCTCCCCCCTGAAATCAGAAACATTAACTCATTATCCATCTTCAAAACCTGTTTAAAAACCCACCTTTTCAAACTTGCCTACTCACTATAACTTGTCATCCACTACTGCTGATTTCTGATTTTATTTTGATTTTATTGCATTTATATTGTTGTCTTTTTTTGCTTTTTTTTATTGTCATTTATGTGTATTGTGAGGTGACCTTGAGTGCCCTGAAAGGCGCCTTAAATAAAATGTATTATTATTATTATTATTATTATTATATTGCACAAGGAAAATGGGCGTAATTTCAAGGTCAGGATCATGAGTAACCGAAGCATGCCTCTATTCTTGGCAAACTCCAACCTTCTGGGTAAAACTTAAGTCTGTATTTATGCCTGAGGTCTGAATACCAGTGATACCTCTGGCCCTATGACCTGAGAAAACTTCAGACAGATGAAAGGAATAGCAAGCAGATCACCACACAACATCCATCCATCCATTGTCCATAACCGCTGATCCTGTGCAGGGTCGCGGGCAAGCTGGAGCCTATACCAGCTGACTATGGGCGAGAGACAGGGTACACCCTGGACAAGTCACCAGATCATTGCAGGGCTGACACATAGAGACAAACAACCATTCACACTCACATTCACACCTACGGTCAATTTAGAGCCACCAATTAACCGAAACCAGAGCACCCAGAGGAAACCCATGCAGAAACTCAGGCGGACGGGGGAGAACATGCAAACTGCACAAAGAAAGGCCCCCATCGGCCACTGGGCTCAAACCCAGAACCTTCTTGCTGTGAGGCGACAGCACTAACCACTACACCACCATGCCGCCACCACACAAAATGCAATAGTCAATGTTTTCCAATATGCTCTGACTGTCTCCTCTCAAGTCCAGAAAAATTGACCTTTTAATGATTCATTCACATCAATAATGGAAGAATATTAGAAAAAAGTGCATGTTGTGCACTGAATACTGATTCCCACTTGTCTCAGAAGACTGGCCTGATCTGAATGTGTGATTGGGAGTTAAAAAAAAAATCCATATTCCATAAAAACATAGATACCAAGCTTGTGTACGGACCCTGATGTAAATCCTCCAGGTTCGATGTATGAGGAGGGTTAAGGCTTGGAACGAGGAGAGGTGGTGGTGGGGGGTTGGGGGGAGGAGGTGACAAGAGAAAACAAGACACCGGAGATGGGGAGGGAAATAAGGAAATTGGTGCTAGTGAAAAATGGCAAGCTGTTGGTGCAATTGAAGGGGGTTGGATAGTCGAGGGGATGAAAAAAATGATGCGGCAAACAGAGCTGTGGTGTGAGGTCTGAGAAACCCGTAGAAAGAGGAACTGAAGTGCATAATCTCGAGCCTGATTTTCAGCGGGAAGGATGGTAAAGATTCGGTTCTTTTAACTTTCTCAATTTTTCCTCCATTTTTTTTTCTTTTTTGTACACAGTCAGCGGGTTTGTGCCCAGACCGCAGGGAGTGGATCGATGTGAGTTTCTACAGCCAGAACACTCCCCTCCATCTCTGTCACACTGATACGGTAATGATAGACCAGAAGGCTGAGGTTGTGTGTGTGCGTGGGAGGGGGAGTTGCATAGCTGGCAAACTCATTGCAGATGCATTATAGCTGTACGCTCTTGCGTACCGGATGAAAAAGTTCAACGTATTAATCACAGAGCCTGAGTGTGGTGCATCCGTCACCAGAGCTCCATCTGAGCAAAGATGTGAGGGTAATGATTAACAAAACTCATCACCCTCTTTTCCATCCCCTTTAAATTCATTTCATTATGTGATGTGATATCAATTTGGTGATATTTTCATTCCATCAGCGGCCGCAGAGAAAATCTTTTGACGATTTTGGTGTAATGAAAGATGTCCGGAGCTAATTTGAGTTTATAATCGTAGAGGAATGTCTTCAAATATAATTATTTTATATTGCATTAATGAGGCTGTTAGGAGTGCTGGATGATGCGTAGGAATAAAACATGACAGAGCAACGACAGGGTGGTGTAATGCAGCCCAACATGAAGCAGAGTTACCGTTATCACCCTGAAGTCGATTATTTTCCAACGATGCCACATCCGGAAGTGTATTATTTCTCTTATACCACAACAATTTGCCAACGCTAAGCAGATTTTATTTATAAAAGAACAATTGTTACATTTATAGCCTACTGTAGTTGTTTTTAATGTTGCCATATGTCCACAAAACAAGTTAGCTCCTCCTATCACTTACATAGCACCTATAAACAGTCGTTCTCTCACCAGCATCTCAAACATTTAAAAAAAAATAGCCTCAATGAGCCACAATGTAGCTCATACTGGCCACTGTTGTGCATGAGTTTGAAATCCAATCAATGAATCTTATGGGAGGAGTAGCGATTTTTGTGAAATTGCATATGACCCCTGTGTAGCCGCATCCATGGCAGGTGGCGCCACCTGGTGAACAATTCTTGTTGGAATATGTCTTTAGAGTCTTCTTGGTGAGTTTCAGTGAAAACATTCGAGCAGTTTATGAACAGTAGTGTCTAATGTGACGAGTCACCCAAAAATTTCAAATGGCCATAAAATGTTAAATATGAAAGGTGGTGCCTCTGTCTTCACAACTTTGATACAAACAAACTTGGGGAACATTCCATATGAGTTTGATCAAAATCTGATCATTCCTGTAGGAGGTGTAGCAATTTTTGTGAAATTGCACATGACCCCTCTGTAACCTCATCCATGGCAGGTGGCACCACCTGGTGAACAACTCTTGTTGGAATATGTCTTTAGAGTCTTCTGGGTGAGTTTCAGTGAAAATGGCCCAGCAGTTTACGAACAGTAGTGTTTAATGGGACGAGTCACCCCAAAATTTCAGACGCCCATAAAATCATAAATATGACAGGTGGTGCCACCATCTTGACAACTTTTATGCACACCCACCTGGGGAACATTGTATGTGAGTTTGATCGAAATCCAATCAATTCTGTAGGACAAGTAGACATTTTTGTAAATTGTGGATGAACCATGACGACAGACAGACGACGCATGATTGCATAAGCTCGTTTGGCTTGGCCTACGGCCAGATGAGAATAAAATCACCTTGTCAACTGCAAAGCCCTTCATCCTGAAGAGTTCCCCATATTGGAAAACTTCTGGTTTAACCCCTGACACTGGAGACTCCTTCTAAAATTTGCATTTAACTAAAGATGGCGGCGCGTGCGGACGCAGCGGCCCCTCTCTGTCCCGATAACGTGGTGTTTACATGTTTGTGTTCGTCGGTGTGCTCGAGTGATGGTATGTTTTCATTGCATTTGTCCGTCCCGAGGCGCACATACAGCCGTGAGACTCTTTTTGACATTGGCAACACTTTTTTCTGTAAGTTAAACCCGGCACACGCTAAGGAGCTACATGACCTCGGCCTACTCCGGCGGCCTGCTTTGACATCGACCCCCACTACTGCTGCACACCTGCAGAGGAAGCGCCGTAAGCAGTACGAGAGGAAGCAGAAGCGGGGAAAACGCAGGGGTATCCAGGCCAGGCTAATGACTAATCCACACAAGCTGGCTATACCGTCCATCGTACTCGCCAATGTATGCTCCTTGGATAACAAACTGGATTATATTCACCTTTTGAGAGCGACCCAGCAGGCTGTGAGAGAGTGCTGTGTTTTTGTGTTCACGGAAACATGGCTCAACGACAGCATACCGGACTCCGCCATCCAGCTTGACCGGCTAACATGCTATTGAGCAGACAGAGCCCTCATTAAAGGAGGTAAGACCCGCGGCGGCGGGGTCTGTGTTTAAATCAGGGATGCTTGGTGTCAGGACACTGTGGTAGTTTGCAGACACTGTTCACCCTTTGTGGAGTTTATGATCATCAAATGCTGGCCCTTCTATTTACCGAGGGAGTTTTCTGCCATCCTGCTTGTTGCAGTTTACATTCCTCCCAGCTGCGACAACAACGATAGGGACAAGGCACTGAGTGAACTGTACTGCGCCATCAGCGACCAACAGACAGCCCATCCAGAGGGACTTCTCATCGTAGCTGGGGATTTCAACCATGCAAATCTCAAAACAGTGTTTCCTCAGTTACATCAACACATTGACTTTGCAACATGGGGAAACAACACACTGGACCAGGTTTACACAACACTGAGAAGAGCATACAAAGCCTCCCCCCTCCCCCATCTTGGTGTTTCAGACCACATCACTGTTATGCTAATGCAAGCATACAGGCCGAAGGTCAAAGTCACCAGACTGGTCCAGAAGCAGGTACGGGTGTGGCCAGAGGGTGCTTCCTCAGCACTTCAGGACTGCTTTAACATCACAGACTGGGACATGTTTAAGCAGGCAGCCACTTACAACCACCAGATCAACATCCAGGAGTATCCAGACACTGTTACAGCCTACCGTACATTAGTAAATGCACTGATGATGTCACGGACATTAAGACCATCACAGTACGGGCCAACCAGAAACCATGGCTGACAGGGGAAGTCTATCGGTTACTGAAAGCCCGGAATGGTGCTTTCAGAGCAGGTGATGGGGCTGGTCTGAGATCAGCAAGAGCCAACTTGTCCCGTGGCATCAGACTAGCAAAGAAGCAGTACAGTAGCAGGATAGCCCATCATTTCACTGACAGCAGAGACACAAGGAGCCTGTGGCAGGGGATACAGACCATCACGGACTATAAACCTCAACCACAGACCTGTAACAAGGACATCACTCTGCTGAACAGTCTAAACAACTTCTTTGGACGGTTTGAAGCCAACAACAGCATTCCTGCACAGAAGACACCACCCCTTCCAGATGACCAGGTGCTGTCCCTGTCTCCAGCCAGTGTGAGGAGATCCCTCTCCAGGATCAACACCCGCAAAGCTGTAGGACCTGACAACATTCCATGTTGTGTGCTAAAGGACTGTGCAAAGGAGCTCACAGAAGTGCTCACAGACATCTTCAACACCTCCCTGAGCCAAGCTATTGTTCCCACCTGCTTCAAGAGCACCACCATCATCCCTGTTCCAAAGAAGGCCTTTCCATTCTGCTTCAACGACTACTGCCCTGTGGCACTGACCCCCATCATTATGAAGTGCTTCGAGCGGTTAGTCATGCAGCACATCAAATCCATCCTCCCTCCCTCCATGGACCCGTACCAATTTGCATATCGGGCCAATCGGTCCACTGATGATGCAATCTCCACCGCTCTCCACTCAGCTCTCACTCACCTGGACACTAAGGACTCTTACATGCAGATGCTGTTCTTAGACTTTAGTTCAGCATTTAACACAATCATCCCCCAGCAGCTGATACAGAAACTGGACTGTCTAGGACTAAACACCTCCCTCTGCAACTGGTTGCTGGACTTCCTGACCGGAAGACCACAGGCGGTCTGGGTCGGCAGCAACACATCCAGCACCATCATACTGAACACAGGGGCCCCCCAAGGATGTGTGCTCAGCCCCCTTCTCTTCACCCTGCTGACCCACGACTGCACACCAACACACGACAGCAACCTCTTCATCAAGTTTGCGGATGACACGACTGTGGTGGGACTCATTAACAACAACGATGAGTCATACTACAGGGACGAGGTGAGCCAACTGGCCGCATGGTGCAGAGACAACAATCTCTCTCTTAATGTGGAGAAGACGAAAGAGATGGTCGTCGACTTCCGGAGAGCCTTCACCCAGCATCCTCCACTGACCATCAATGGTGCCGCTGTGGAGAGAGTGAGCAGCACCAAGTTCCTGGGTGTGTACCTCACCGAGGATCTCTCCTGGAGCAGCAACACTGCATCGCTGGCCAGGAAAGCTCAGCAGCGCCTCTACTTCCTCCGCAGACTGAAAAGAGCTAGAGCACCAGCCCCTATCATGCAGACCTTCTACCGTGGAACCATCGAGAGCATCCTGACCAGCTGCATCACTGTGTGGTACGGCGGCTGTACTGCATCCTGCCGGAAGACCCTGCAGTGCATAGTGAGAGCAGCTGAGAAGATCATCGGCGTCCCCTACCCTCCCTTCAGGATATTTACAACACACGCCTGGCCCGCAGAGCACTCAGCATTGCGGGCGACTCCACCCACCCCAACCACCACTTCTTCAGCCTCCTGCCTTCTGGGAGGAGAATGAGAAGCCTCTGGGCGAGAATCAGCAGACTGAGAGACAGCTTCATCCACCAAGCCGTCAGGATGCTGAACTCCCTCCCAGGCCAGTACCCCCTTCCCTTAATACACAAACCAAATGTCACCAGCCACTTTAACGAACTGTAACGAAATTCAATTGCACTATGTTAAAACTGTTTACAATACTGTCTACACGGGTCCTTTTTTAATTTTTTTAAGTTAATTGCACTATATAGAAACTGTTTAGAACACTGTTTACACTTTTTATGGTACATATTTGCCATACTTATACTTACACTGAAAAATCTGCTCATACTGCCTTTTATTTATTTATTTAGTTAGTTAATTGCACTATATAAAAACTGTTTACAACACTGTTTACACTTTATACATCTTTAATCTTTGCTAGACTTCACTGCTACACTGTTTATACTTTCATATCTGCCATATTTATACTTACACTGAAAATTCTGCTCATACTGCCATTTATTTATTTATATTTATACTGATAATTACAGGGCAGCATGGTGGTGTAGTGGTTAGCGCTGTCGCCTCACAGCAAGAAGGTCCGGGTTCGAGCACCGTGGCCGACGAGGGCCTTTCTGTGCGGAGTTTGCATGTTCTCCCCGTGTCCGCGTGGGTTTCCTCCAGGTGCTCCGGTTTCCCCCACAGTCCAAAGACATGCAGGTTAGGTTAACTGGTGACTCTAAATTGACCGTAGGTGTGAGTGTGAATGGTTGTCTGTGTCTATGTGTCAGCCCTGTGATGACCTGGCAACTTGTCCAGGGTGTACCCCACCTTTCGCCCGTAGTCAGCTGGGATAGGCTCCAGCTTGCCTGCGACCCTGTAGAACAGGATAAAGCGGCTACAGATAATGAGATGAGATGAGACTGATAATTACTATACTGTCAGACTGCTGTTCCCGTTTACATTGTTCATTCTGTTTATATTGTCATTCATCACATTTAAATTTATACCGTTAATTCTGTTCACACTGCCACATTTGCACTTTCTGGATTGCCACTGTCTTGTCTTTTCTTAGATAGCTTTAGCTTGTGTGTGTAACCCCCCCTTTTCCTTTGTCCGTTTTATAGTTTATATCTTGTACCTATATTTTATATTTCATGTTTTTGCACTGCGGGTAAGAGGGAAACGCAATTTCAATTCTCTGTATGTCCTGCACATATGGCATAATTGACAATAAAGTTGACTTGAACTTGAACTTGAAAAAAACATCTCACAGAAACATTTGCCAAATTAACAATTTTGTATTCCTTTATTTGCCAAGTTCTTTAAATTCATTGTTACTATGGAAACAATAACATATTAGAACAAGTGTGTTAATATAAACCTGGGATTTGAATAGGCCATTTGCAGGAATTGGTCACGTGTCAATTTTCCCCATACCGGTAGCAACAAGCCCGTGGTGGGCAAGCTAACTTGACATTCCTTGACAACCATAAGAGTTTGACTGGCGATGTGAAGCAATCCATTTCTATAATAGCTGTTTTTACCTTTTCTACTGTCTTTTTTTACCTGAATTTTCGTGTGTACTTGGAAAAAGTTTGTGGTTTTAACTTCTGTCATAAGTTAAAGTGAATCATTGGCCATAAAAGAGGGTTTTTTGGACTCAAGTTGGTTGCCGCCGAAAGAAATTCACATGCGAAATGGCGGATTTCTCAGGTATGTTTATAACTTATAATTTCTCCTTTTCTACCTTTATCATTCGCTTAACGTGTGAAGATTCTTGAAAATAAATAGATACATCTGTAGATGTGTTTTTAGCCAATAAAAAGCCGATTTATTCACATCATGATTCTCTTTAACTTACGGCAGAGGTGGGCGAGAGGCGGGGTACACCCTGGACAAGTTACCAGATCATTACAGGGCTGACACATAGAGACAAACAACCATTCACACTCACATTCACACCTACGGTCAATTTAGAGCCACCAACTAGCCTAACCTGCATGTCTTTGGACTGTGGGGGAAACCGGACCACCCGGAGGAAACCCACACAGACACGGGGAAAACAAGTAAACTTCACACAGAAAGCCCCCTCGTTGGCCACTAGGCTCAAACCTAGAACTTTCTTGCCGTGAGGCGACAGTACTAACCACTACACCACTGTGCTGCCGCGCTCAACGGTATAAAGCAAAAATAAATAAATAAATATTCTACTGCTTCCCATGATTTGTTGCTATGCAACTCGATTTTTGTCGTGATCCTTTTGTTTAGACCAGGTATCCCATTGTTTTTTTTTTCCCACAGTACAAACCATACGGTGAGAAATTCAAGGCACTGGAGTAATACCTGGAGTCTGGATATCATCCCTTTTTTTCAGCTAAAATTCATTACAGCATACAGAGTTGAGTACTGCTCTCACTGCACACAAGTTCAATTAGTAAAAGCAGGAATCCTTGACATAAGGTCATGTGCTTGCACAAGCATTCAGAAAAAGAGTGCTAGCTCTCTGAGGAGTAAAATAAAATTCCTCTGTACCTTTGTAAATGAATTCAACCTGTTCAATTATGTACAACATTGTAAGATTCGGAGAGTTTCTTCTTCTTCTTCTTCTTCTTCTTCTTCTTCTTCTTCTTTTTGCAAGAATGTCATCAGACATTTTATGAAACAGAATTTTGTGGATGAAAATTCCATTTTATAAACCTTTCTTAAAGGCTGGATGGAGACTCATTACCAATGCTAAGATAAAGGAGGTTGGGGTGGGGTGGGGTGGGGTGGGGGGGGTTGTCTCAAGTGGCCTCGGTGCCCTTGAGCAAGGTCTTCACCACTCAAGCAGATCTAAAAACTTTAATTTCTGTGAAAAATGATTTTCATACATGCTTTACCAATGACGCCTTCATGGAGCATGACGCAGGACTATGACCAGGTGTGTAGAATTCTGCAGTGTTACACATAATCGCCAAGTGAAATGAGAGCCATCTGACCCCCTTATTAGCCTCCTAATATATTTTGATTTGGCCAGCAATTTGCTGCTGTAAAAAGAGAGGAGAAGAGAACAAAAATAAAGTGCTGTGTTGTGAGGTCTATTTTTGCTTCTGTACTGTTTTGTGCAAGGCCAGGTGGCAAAAAACAGAGTGCTATACATTATCCTATAACAGCAGGCTCTCTTGAGTTTACAGCCTGTCAGCTTACATTGATTCCAACAGCAAAAAAATAGCTTTTGCCATGATTAGTTTTGGGCTGATAACTGGAGAAATTTGAAATGGACACAACTATGACATATGATGACTCAGAATTTTGAATGCGATGCTGCGAGCGTTCCTATAAAAGAAGAAAATGGGGAAAACATTATCTCAAGTATAGTTGATACATTTGCTTCTGGGCAGCATAGTGGTGCAGTGGTTAGCACTGCTGTCTGACAACAAGAGGGTTCTGGATTCGAACTTTGTGGCCGACCAGGGCCTTTCTGCATTGAGTCTGCATGTTCTCCTCATTCCTGCATGGGTTTCTCCAAGTGCTCCGGTTTCCTCCCACAGTCCAATGACATGCAGAATAGGTTAACTAAATTAGTCTAAATTACCCATAGGTGTGTCAACCGCGAGCTGGCCTAGTGGTTAACGTGCCTGCCTCTCAATCGGGAGATCATGAGTTCTACTTGTGGTTGGGTCATATGAAAGGCCATCATAAAAATGGTACCTACCACCATATGTCAAGGCACACTGCAATACAGATGCAAGTCAAAATCTCGCGGTTACCGGAGGACTAGCCCCCCACTGTAACCCTAGCTGTATAGGTGAGAGGCCGAGAGTTACAGAAGCAGAGATCAGCGCCATCCAATGTGCCTTAAGGGCCTGGTTAGTACTGGGATGGGAGACTCCCTGGGAGTCCTGGCACAGGAATGACTTTGAGTTTTTGACCCATAGGTGTGAATGTGAGTATGAATGGTTGTTCATCTCTGTCTTTGTTAGCCCTGTGATAGATTGGAGACCTGCCCAGGGTGTACTCTGCCTCTCACCCAAAGTTAGCTGGGATTGGCTCCAGCTTCCTCTGGGACCCTGACAGATAAGTAGTATAGATAATGGATAGATGGATGTCAAGCAGCTTTCTTGCAAAGTCTATAAGTAACACTACATACAGGTACAGATTTACCCTTGAGGGTTGTTGTCGTCGTTAGTGCCAAACCTGATCCAGGCTTGAGGCAAACCATGTTTGGTTGACTTGGTCAGAATTGCAGCAATAGGGTGGCCAGTTCCTTTCTGCACACTCACGAGCACTTTAGAGTAGCCAGTTAAAGGTCCCATTGCATGAAATTTTCACTTTCTGAGGTTTTTTAACGTTAAAATGAGTTCCTCTGACCTTCTTAAGTCACCCCAGTGGCTAGAAATTTCATAATGTGTAAACCAAACTATGCCCAACATTTGAGAATGGCGCGTCAAAACGGCGCGTTGATAAACTCTTCCCTTTACTACATCAGCAAGGGAGATGATAAACACGCCCCCCCTCTGGATTCCCACCCACTGTATGGATTGCCCACCCAGTTGTAGTGAGGAGACCATAGAGGACACAACATGGCATCACCTAAGCGAGCGAAACATGGAAATTGCGCTGTACATGGATGTGACAACACAGAAAAGAGTCTGTTTTTACTGCTGACGGGAGAGCCCCTGAAGACGCAGTGGCTTAATTTTATTTACTTCAATAATACGCCATCGAGTCTACCTAAGACGGTGTATGTTTGTTGGAAGCATTTTCCTGAGGAATGTTTCCACAACTTGGGACAGTACAGGGCAGGTTTTGCACATCAACTGTCACTGAAGCCTGGGTCCGTACCAAGCATCCCTGACACATCAGCCACAAACAGCGAACAAGTAAGTGTATAACTGTTAAGTTGTTTTGCCATGTTTTAAAATCGGTGCCACGTTAGCCTTGCAATGGCTACATTAGCTGTGCAGCTAACCGCTTCCTGCAGTTAGCCAGGTACTCTGCGCTACAAAACCAAAAAGCATGCAGCATGCTCTGTTAAACTGAGTTTAGTCTGGAAATTGACTGTAACTTATGAGCTTATGTTTTGCCGTGTTTTAAAATCGGTGCCACGTTAGCCTTGCAATGGCTACATTAGCTGTGCAGCTAACCGCTTCCTGCCGTTAGCCAGGTACTCTGCACTACAAAACCAAAAAGCATGCAACATGCACTGTTATAATAGCCAATCAAAACAGTTTTTACAAAGACACCCACATTCTTTTTTTTAAGTCTCTCATTCATTTTATTTGTTTGTTTGTTCAGTAAAAACCCAAACATTTGTTGAATTTATTTTATTTCCTCGCGTCGCACCTTAATGACATCAGCGCGCGGTATTTTTCCCTTCGTGGTTTGTTCCTTCTCTCTCGCCATAGTAAGACACCCACATCCGCTTGTTCTGACCCACTGGAGGTAGCGTCACAGTGCTGTTAGCCAATCAGAGGTAACACGTTTACATGTCATGAATATTAATGATAAGACCCGCCCCCACCCTCTACCCTTCCCCGCCTCCATGCTTCTCATTAGCAAAACGACGCACTGGGAAAAGGGCTGAAATGGGGCTTTCTCCCAGGAGGCTATATCTACGTGCCGAGGGTTCATTTCGAGAAAGGCTGTGGATATAACATCCGGAAACCTCCACGAGCCCGTTTAAAGCATCAACAAACCACCATGCCATGGGTCCTTTAACCTAACTGCATGTCTTTGGACTGTGGGGGAAACCCACACAGACAACATGCAAACTCCACACAGAAAGGCCCCTGCCAGCCACTGGGCTCAAACCCAGAACCTTCTTGCTGTGAGGCACCAGTGCTAAACACTGTACCACCATGCCACCCAACCTTAAGGGTACTATCCCAGCAATAAGGAAAGGTACAGCTTAGTAGACATCATCTCAGAGTACAGCTTACAGCTGGGCCTTTACATACAGTCAGTTGCATTTGGCTCTCTTTTGGCCCAGATTCCAAATGCCATGAAAACATTACACATGACTGCTTGAGTTACTTTCAGCCCATGGTAAAAATGCCACAGCCATACATGACCCTAATGTGTCTAAACTCAACAACATTTAGCTCAGAATCATGTTCTTTCAGAGCTGTTTGTGTTTTGACCTTGATTATGGACCTGCTTATTTGTCTGTTTGAGACTTGACCCGTATGATGGCTTATGTTACCAAAGAAAAAGACTCTGCAATTACATCTGACTGCCTTCTGACTCGAATTCAATACCAGTGGTCTGTCAGTGGAAGTTCAAATAGTCATTGTGCTTTCTGACCTCAGATACTAGCAGAATAAGCCACACTAAATCATGTCTGTTCTTTCTCTTTGTACTTTTGGACCAGCAGCTTTCTAACTAGAGCTCTAGAGTATAACAGCGTTAAAGAGATCTGAGACACTTCAATGAGGTTTGGTGAAGGGGTGCAATGCAGTCCTATGCCACTATCTGTACTTGTACCTGTATCTGTATGTTTCATCCTCAAAATATCTTCAAAAAGGGGGCGTGGTTTGACCTGGAAATGTTATTATTATTATTATTATTATTATTATTAAATGTAAAATATAAACACTGCAATCTGGTGAACATAAGTTTATTCAACTTCGACAGTTCCTTGACCTCAGCAGCTACGTCACTCGAGTTCATAACTCAGCTTTTGTAGAAAGCTTCCAAAACATTAAATGCCATTCCCAAATCTGGGAACTTTGTTTATAGGTGACAATGATAGAAACCTCATGATTTTATCAGATTTACTTCAATTCTGAAGTTTGTTCCATTCCAGAAAGATCGGGAAAGTTCACTGGATGGACACGAACACTCTTAGTGATGTTGCCAGTCAAAATGTGGTCCTTTTTTTTCTCTCTCCATGCTCTCACGGAAGGCGGTCGCATTTCTTTGCTCTCCTTCCCTTATCTTCCTTGCTTTGCTCCTCTTGTCTTGTCTCGTCTGTCTACTGTCTATTCTTTTGAGAGACTCTCTCCGCACTGCTCTCCAAACTAAAAAAATCATGGAATTGATAAACTGGTCTCTTAACGCTATTGACACAATTTTCTCGACGAGAAGCCTGGGTTCAGGGGAACCGGCCTGTCCTGCCGGAACGTTCGCAGCTGGCTACACGATGGATGCGTGGGAGAAGTGGCGGATTGTGTGCCTGGCGGTTCTTTCTGTGGAGGACATTGAAGACATCTACCTATTCAGAACCATGATTACAGGTCTTTTGCTGATTGGATTAGGCATTGCCCTGGTTTATCGAGGAAATCAGGAAACGGTGACAGCTGTCCAAAGCCCCATAAAGCTGCCCAACATGATTGAAGTGGTGGGCAGAGCTGTCGGCACTCAGACTGTGGCTATTCAGAACTTGAACCGCAACATGGATAACATAATGGAGAAGCTTTTGGCTTTGCAAAGGAAATGGATTGATTCGGAGACCAGAATGGACAAACAGAGTAGTCGTGTAAAAGAATGCGTCTACTCGCCCCAAGACCAAACAATCCCAATCTTATCTGCTTTTGGCACCCTCAGACAGCACTGGCCTCGGCCAAGGCTGTTGCTGGAACAAAAACTCCCCCTGAAGATCACTGCAGTGAGACACTCTTGGATTCCTTCCCCCACTTCCTGCGGTCGCCGCTTTTACCCCCAGTGTGACAAGCGGGTGCGCGACCAGCGCCGTTATGGCTGCAGGAACGGACGGCTGCTTGCTTGCGCTGGGTTACCTCTACCTCCACCCCTTACCCCCTCCCCGATCGCCCTCCCGCCTCTCCCCCCTCAAGTCCCGAGTTTTCATGTTGTAAAGTGTACTTGTGTATTTTGTGCTTATGTGCTGAGGTGTTTTTTTTAAATGTTCCCACACTGTACTCCTCAAGGAGCATAGTGTGGGGGTTGCTTTTTTCTCCTCCCCTCTCCTCATGTTACTCTGTATTTTTTTCTTTTCATCCCTGTCTTCCTGTCCTGTCTACTCCCCCCTCTGTCAATTGTATGTATGTGTATATGTAAGGATGGGTTGATGTTCAATTTCGCTGGCACTTGTGGCTAGTGACAATAAAGGGTTCATTCATTCATTCATTCATTCATTAAGTGGCATTTCATGTTTATGCACATATAATTTTCTGTGAAGATTTTCTTTTTATAATATTGACAAAGAACTCTCGTTTAAGCTCTGTGGAGCAGCAGCATATTTCTTTTGTGAATTTTTGACCAGTGTGTTAAAAAAATATGGTGGAAATATGTTTAAAAAAAAAACCTGACTAGTGTATCATCTCATCGTATGTATATTTATTCTATTCACTTCACTGGATATGAGCAATTGCATGTTCTGATTGGCTACTCTACTCCTAGGCTATCAACTCATATACCGTGAGTAGAGAAAAACAAAATGATGGAGCATGTTGCTGAACCAACCATTTTTTGGGGTTTTGTTTTCGAGTAGAGTTTTTATTTTGTCCTCACAAAATAAAAACTCTACTCGAAAACAAAACCCCCCAAAATACAAAAAAAAAGCAACAAAATATGGAATAAAGGTATTTGATGGGAAGAACGTATCTTTTTTATTTTTCAAGAATTATTATTATTATCACATTTTTCACAAATTGCTCCTGTCATTTCGCCACTTTGTTGACATTCTAAGTGGAAATGATTTTGTCGGACATTTTGTATCAAGTTTTTATTGATCAAATTTGAAAAAAATAAGAATAAAAATGCTCTGTTTCTCAAAATCCAGTGAATGTGGATAGAATAAAACAGTTATTCCACTCAATCTCATTGTACATGGCTGATAGCCAACTTGGTGCTACGCACCGCATCGGCTATCAGCTCATGTACGACTCGATTTTGTGGAATAACTGTTAATTATATCTGTTTAGAACACATTATCAGCTCATTTATTTATGTACTTGGGTTCAGTTATGTCACTGAAACTGTTCCCATCTTCTTCTTCTTCCAGCTTGTCCCACTTATGTATGTGGGGTCACTGCCATGTGGACCCACATGCCGTATTAATTGGAGCATAGTTTTACGCCTGATGCCCTTCCTGCTGCAACCCTCCCATTTTCCAGGCCTGGGAGCAGCACTAAACGGCGGTTGAGTTCCCAGACAACCAACATACATTCATGCCTATGGGCGATTTAGAGTAGCCAGTTAACCTAACTGCATGTCTTTGGACTGTGGAGGAAACCCATGCAGACACGGGAAGAACATGCAAACTCCACACAGAAAGGCCCCTGTCAGCCACTGGGCTCAAACCCAAAACCTTCTTGCTGTGAGGCAACAGTGCTAACCACTACACCACCATGCCGCCCTACTGAAATTGTTCCCATGCCTTACTGAAAATGGTTTGGTCGTGTTAAAAAAACGTACATCATATAGGTTTTGTTTAAAAAAAACAACAACACAGTTTGCTTATTTGGATCCGAAAGGCTTGGCTGAGCTAGCACGTTGCATCTGTTGCTGATGCAGGCAAGCAGAAAAGTGCCCTACACGGCAGCTTATTACTTGGAATGAGATCAAACACATTAAAAGGAACCGCCGTTCTGCCTTACTGTCGGAGATGTCTGCAGTCCTCGCGTTCCTTCGAGAGCCCTAATGACGCCTCTCTTATTTGTAGTCATATCGGAAACGCTAGACAACCTGCTTGCCGGGGTCATGAGCGAAACGAGCAAGACAAGCATCTTTGAAGATTATGATAATGGAGGAGAGAAGAGGAATCAGACTCGTGTTGAAATTCACAGCCACATTTCCCTTTTCTTTCTTATTATCTTTTTGCATGTAAGCCCATATGAAATGGATGAAAAAGAAAAAAATAGGGTTGAATAACATTACTGTTGAATATTCTGGCACAAAATATGACTTGTTAAGCTTATTCCAGAGGTGAAGAAGAAGAAGGAGGAGGAGGAGGAGGAGGAAGAGGCAGTGTTAATACAAGTATAAGCCTCTGTATTATACCATATTATTAAAAAAAAGCCTTTTTATTTTACCAAGACAGAAATGCTAACGCTGCTATTAGCAAAGGAACGGTAGTGCTTATGTGATCCTTTCATTAGCCGTACGACACATTTGCTTAATAGTATACCTTTAAGGCTTAAGATCGTTCCTGGGGGAAAAATAACAATGCAGATGTGCAGCGCATCATTTACTTTAACAGCTGTCTGGAAACTTCTTCGTTTTGCTCTCTGCTCCAGACTCGTGCAACTTAAGAAGTCCTTTCGTGAATGTTGACATGATATTTACCAATAATTAATCAAAACGCAAAATTAATAGCAGTCTACGTGCATGGTCCCAACCTGTGTGTGAGAAGCGCAGTGCGACACAGGCCATTTGTTTGTCTCTGGAAAATGTCATTCTATTAATGTTTTATGAGCTTATCATCATCACTGATTGTGTGTGAGTGTGTGTGTGCGCGCGCGTGCGCTTGCGTTGTGGTAGCCTGGGAAGAGTTCGCGACCAAGCAAAATAAACATGTTCATTAAGAAACACTTGGCACAGCCCTCGATCCGTGGGAAATAATCGCTGAGCGGAGACCTCAGAAGCAAACCTGCACAATTAAACCGTAACTCCAGAAGCTTCTGTGCATCCGTAGCGCCGGCGTTATCACCCTCCTTTATTGATTTGTGCCTCCAGTGTTTTTTTTTTTCTGTCAAGAACATTTTGGAAATTAAATTACTATTATTGGATACGCACAACAGCACAAAATTTCATCAGGCCTTTTTTTTTTTTATAAAAGACTGCTCGGGTGGCGGGTCTCTGCATTTCTTCAAACACAGCACAAAGAATCTGCTGTCTTTCTGGGAACAAGCTGAAACTGTCAGGATCACTGCACTCATGGAAATCTGAAGCTGGCGCTCGCATACTAAGCACCACCACTACCGAGGCTCCGTCCCCATGGATAACAGTCACGTTGAGTTAATGGAACTGCTAAAATGCTTCGAATTTTTCTACCAGATTTCTTCATAGTTTTCTCCTCCCTGTTCATCCCCAAAGTGTTCACATGGTGGCTGAGAGATAATTGAGAAGAGAGCGCAATCTGGAGATGGTTCAGATTCCATGTGCAGGAAGTTTATTAGCAAATGCAGAACATAATCGAAACCTTGATATCATAATGATGGGGCGGCACAGTGGTGTAGTGGTTAGCACTATCATCTCACAGCAAGAAGGTTCTGGGTTCGAGCCCAGTGGCTGACGGGGGCCTTTCTGTGTGGAGTTTGCATGTTCTTCCCGTGTCTATGTGGGTTTCCTCTGGGTGCTCCAATTTCCCCCACAGTCCAAAGACATGCAGGTTAGACTAACTGGCTGCTCTAAATTACCCGCCCATAGGTGTGAACTAGTGATTGCCCGTGAACCTGATTTCTTCTGAATGGTGCTCTTCACAGGGGCTGTGTTGGTCCTAGGGTTTGGTCATACAGCTGCTTGGAATTGGGTTGAGTGGAAATCGTGAATCGCTCCCCGCGTCTCCTCAGTGACGCAGACTCAGCCGTAGCAGAAGTCTCTGGCAAGGAGCGAAGATTGCAAAGATCCCGTACAATCAAAACTCTCAGGCAAGTGGGGGAGGGGATTCTCCAATGAGGCTGCGCACAGTTTGTTAGCATGAGCATGTAGCCTATGGGAAATTATAGTGTCTTGGATTAGCATAGCGTATTAGCATGAGCATGGGAAATGAATAGTATGTTGGATTAGCACTAATCCTATGTTTTGGAAAATCGAAAATGTTGTCTTGGGCCCCTCTGAGGTGTCGTGTCACCAATCCATATGCAAAGTATGGAGTATGTGCATCCAGCCATGTCGATTTGCATAGGTGAACAGACAGACAGAGAGAGAGAGACAGTCTTCCTTTAGTAGTATAGATAGATGGTCGTTTCCCAAGCCCAGAAATGGGAGGGTTGTGGCAGGAAGAGCATCTGGTGTAAAACTATGCTCCAATTAATATGACATGTGGATCAATAGCGTCCACATGGACCCCGACCTGGCAACAGTGCTGGACAAGGAAGAAGAAGATGTCATAATGATAGCAAGGCAGAATCAAACTAAAGCAAATCCCAAAAGTCAAGGCTGAAAACACACGCATAACAATGACAGTATACGAGTCTCAGACTGAAAGATTGGCAAGACTTCGCGATAACACAATAAATAACCAGTGTCCTGGAAGTACTAGCTTAACTTCATTCAGAGGAATGAACTGTCTGCTGACAGGGAGATGTAATTTCCCAAACTGATGGGACAACTTACCACAAACTTCGGAATCATTAAGCTTGTAATCTGATTGGCTGTCAGAACTCCTCTATCTATACACTTATTTCACCCAGTAAAAGGGATTAAATATGGTTGGCTATTTGCGATCTCAGATATCTCCTTTCTGTGAATGTAGGCTGTTCTTGCCCAAGTTTATTTAAAAAAAAAAACTAGTGAAGTCTAACTCGTGAGAATAGTTATATTAAATATTTATATTTTGTGTATAAATATTTTATCTCGACTGTATAGCTCAAGGCTAGGGCCAGTTGCTTAAAGGGGGCTAGCAAGGCTAAACCTCCCATCTATTAAAGATAAAAAGAAATCAATATTTAAGATTTTCATCTTTGGTATCCACATCAGACTATTTGCTGTTAACAAATGTCTTAAGCTTTTTGTGTAAATCTGTGCAATAGCACCACCAATGGTCTGAAGAAAAATACCCAGAACGTTATCCTGCAGTTGATTTGTCAACTTTGTTGATTATTTTCTGATAGAAACACATCCAGATGTGTTTTATTCCTCTTGCACGATGGAGATTTGACACCAATCTTTGTAATCCATTTACTTTTACTCATACTCAGCCTCATTTAATCAATTTAGGGTTATATTTAAAAGTTATTTCGCAAAATCGAGTCATACATGAGCTGATAGTAGCGCCTCGTCGGCTATCAGCTCATGTATGACAAGACTGAGTGGAATAACTGCTTTATTCTATCCACATTCACTGGATTTTGAGAAACAGAACATTTTTATTTTTTGCAAATTCAATAAATAAAAACTTTATACAAAACGTCAGACAAAATCATTTCTGCTTAGAATGTAAACAAACCGGCGAAATGACAGGAGCAATTTGTGAAAAATGCGATAATAATCATTCTTGAAAAAAAGAAGAAGACATGTTCGTACCATCAAATACAGTACTTTCATTCCATATTTTGTTGTGCTTTTTTTTGGGGGGGGGGGTTGTTTTCGAGTAGAGTTTTTATTTCATCCTCGGTTGGTTCAGCAACACACTCCGCCATTTTGTTTTTCTCTACTCACAGTATATGAGCTGATAGCCTAGTAGTAGAGTAGCCAATCAGAGCACATGTTCTATCCAGTGAATGTGGATAGAATAATTACTATTATGGAATGTCTGGGAAACGAGTTAGTTCCTGTTATCACTTCAATTATAGCTGCTATGAACACTTCTAGCCTCATCACCAGCCTTTTTTTTTTCTCTCTCTCTGTGGAAATTTGTCAGAAAAGAACAAAAAGCAGGTTGTCACATTACCAAGAAGCTGCAAAGTCTAATCTTGTCTGTTGTGAAGAATTTCCATGAAGCAGACAATAATCAGATATTTCTTTTCCGCCAATGCAAACCAAGTGCGAGTTCGGTGCTGGTGCTAGTGTTGCTTCAGTTCAACTTGTGAACCTTCTAAGAACCGGTTGGTTTGCTTTTTCACAGGCTACAGAGCCACCATAAAGCCACATCATTGTCCATGTATATGCATTCGCTTTCCCAGCCGCTAGTGCAGCTAGCCAGCCTCGGTAGCCCCACTAACTAGCTCTACTAGTGCTGCTAGCCTGCCATGCTAGCACCAAGCACAACAACAATAATGATGGAATACAGTTTTTTTTTTTCTTCTTCTTCTTCGGGTTAGTCAGACTAAATGCTACACTAGATCTGTTTTTTAAACATGGCGTTTTTTTAAACAAACTTTAGTGGAGCTCACTGCACGCAAAGCATGCAAAACGGGGCCCATATTTAAGAGAACATGGTAATGTATCAACCTGATTGTTGATGGCTTGTGCAACCTTATGACGAATGCAGACCACCACAGGGAACCCGATCGTAAGTGCAAGGCAATGTATCTCATAAACGCTTGACCACCGGAAAATGAAATTTTTAAAATCTTTATTTCCATAAGCTAGATGGATTTTTATCCAGTACTTATTTCTAATTTGCTTTTTAAAAAATAATGTGGGATTATTTACTAACACATTTTACAGAAAATATTGATGGGAAAAAATTGTATTCTTATCTGACATACAGTAAGTGGTTCTTGGTTCTAGACTACCAAAGAGTTGGTGCTCCTCTAGTCCTGGTTTTTCTGGCCAAGAGCCATAGACTGTAAAATTAATGGCTCAAGCCTCTGTGATGTCCCTCATATGATTTCTGAAGAGTGGGTTTGAAGCTCAAATAAGGAGGCTATGGGCGTTGCCATCTTGGCAGCGCCTGACTCCGCCTAACTCCGGGCTAGTCCATAAATGGAGAAAGGGGCAGGGATAGTGAAGCCTGGCTGCTGGAATAGTATGACTGGAATATGCCTACTAACCTCGAAGCTAACAAGCTAGCTATGCAAGCTAGCCAACAAGCTACTGGCTCCATAAGATACAGACCACAACCTCAATAGTTGGTTTACAAAAAAAAAAAAAAATAAATAAATAAAAATGCCCAACTCCATAAATTATTCCCATACAGTAAATCCATCAACTGTGGTGAATTTGGCTCAAGTTCTGAGGTAATGCCAGCTACCGGCGAACAAGATGACACAAACCCAGCTGTCACTCAAATCAGCCCCACCCTTAAATATGCATAAACGTATGTCTCAATATAATTTAAACTGCTGAATGATATACCGTAAAAATTAACCCCCTGTAGAGTTGTCATGAAGGGGGAAACTAGCTATATAGATCGAAACCATTTTTTGAACCAGGCTGTAAACATGTTTGCTTTCGCTGTAAAGTTGGACATTTTAATATGGGGGTCTGTGGGAATTGGCTCGCTTTTGAAGCCAGCCTCAAGTGGCCATTCGAGGAACTGCAGATTTTAGCGCTTTCACATTGGATTCACTTTTCAGGACCGGAGGTTGCTGCTTGCTGAGATCCAGTACATTGGCTGTTGAAATGTGAAAAACTGGTGCGAGATTAAGCATGGGCTCCGAACCAGCCCTGGAGGAAAACGGGTACAAGTGGATCAAACAGTAACACTGGAGACTACTTCCAAAAATGTTCAACATCAGGTTTTTCTTGATTAAATAACATACTTTCCCCAAATCTGTTTATCATTAGTCTACAGGGAGTGTCACTGTGAATGAGTTGTTACTACAGAAATAATAATAAGATATTGCAGTATGGTTATCATAATATAAGAAGAAGAAACCTTTATTTATTTGTCACATGCACACTTCAAGCACAGTGAAATTCATCCTCTGCATTTAACCCATCTGAAGCAGTGAACACACGTGCACACACCCAGAGCAGTGGGCAGCCATACTAGAGTGCCCAGGGAGCAGTCACGGGTTAGGTACCTTGCTCAAGGGCACTTCAGCCCAAGGCCGCCCCACGTTAACCTAACTGCATGTCTTTGGACTGTGGGGGAAACCGGAGCACCCGGAGGAAACCCACGCAGACACGGGGAGAACATGCAAACTCCACACAGAAAGGCCCTCACCGGCCGCTGGGTTCGAACCCGGAACCTTCTTGCTGTGAGGCGACCATGCTAACCACTACACCACCGTGCCGTCTAGAGTTAGATGTCATCCAAGATGGATCGTTTTGTTTGGTCTGTGATTAAAACTGTAATAAAACACCAGAAACACAAAACTCCAATTTTTCTTAAAAAAAAGGGAAAAAAAGGGATATTTTTTCTCCTGTGCATCAGTATATTGGTGTCCTACTTGCCTGTGCTGCATCATCTGCATCACTGCACAGCAGGAAGAGCGAGTTCCCATCGTGCATGGATATTTACAGAACGAAGCACGGCACTGGCAAGTTGTTGGAGGCAGCGGAGAAAAAAAAAGCAGCGAAAGGAGGAGAGACAGGTGAGGAGAGTGCGAGTTCCCCAGGAGAGAGATGTGTGGGCATGAGGCGAGCAGGTGATGTGAAGCACGACGCTCAAGCAGGTGGTGGAAGATGAATGATGGGCAGCAAGTGAGGCTCGTGGCCAGAGTCCAGCCCAGAGTCGCTGAAGAAGAAGAGTCGTGTCAGAAGGATGTGAGCTTTGCAGCATGTGCATCACAGGAGTGAGGATCACATCCACCTGTTTGCTATGACACCCTAAAGTTGTGGCTTTAGTGGAAAAGTTTGCATAGCGATAAAGAGAAGATGTCTTCAAAGGATGAGAGAAACAGATTGCTTAGGATAAAGTGTGTGTGGGTGTTTCAATCGCTACATGACCGTGTGGGTGTGTTCAGAAATGCTCGGCTGTATTTGGATTCAGTGAGTCATTTCCCAATTGAATGGCTCTGTACAATGCTGCCTTCCAACCGCTGTATATTTTTTGGTCCTACATATCCTATAATCCTTAGCTCATGATCAGAAAAAAAAAAGAAATAACTCACGAGATAAAGGGACAGGGAGTTTGTAAACCATAATACTTTTTGACTGATCATACTTATTTATAATGAGTAATTGCTGGTGCAGTCACAGAAAATCCATTTTATTATCCACAACTGCACTTTATCCCATCAAGCCTAATGGATCTTTTGGGGTTAGTACTATACTCATCAGCATACGGTGATATCTTGGCAGCATTGTGGCCTCGACTGTGTTTTCATATTGATACTGAAGCCCTGCCTCCTTGGTGTGACTTATGAGACAGCATTAAGAGCAACATATCATGGCAACTGATGTATGTTTTGGACACAGTCAATGTTTCTGGCTGCCGCTTGTTTAATTACATCTTTTACGTTACTCCGTTTCAGATGGATTTTTTTTAACAGAAACAGAAGGTGACGGGAAAGCATGTTCTCCAGACTTCTCACACAACCTACCATATGGAGATTAATATAAATTGCAATTAATCACCATCAGAGATCTGATGTCTGATTTTGCCATTTTTTTGAAACCTACATTTAACAAGAAAAGAAACTGCACCTCTTTCAAATAGACATGATGTTTTATGCCACTTTTGCTTGCTTGTAGACAGTTGCAGCTTTACTGCTGAATATTGTATTCAAGTAAAATATAATCCATATTTTCCAAAACTGGAAAAAAAGAGAAATCCTGAATTGACAGTGTTTCTAATTTGGAAATATGAACAGAGAATAAATACTAGGACTTAACAATACTTAGTTATACTTCTAATTCAGACAAAATAATTAACAATAAACATGTACTGTATTTCTTTGCTGAAGCAAAGTATCATCATCATCATCTTTATAGTCCTTTATTAGTCCATGCAAGCATGGGTTGGACTGTCATCTGTTGCTTTTCCTCAGGGACGGATTCAGACCGATACAACCAATGCACGTGCATTGGTCAGAAATATATGTGCACCACTTGGCATCAGTCACGGGGCATTTCTTTACTGCTAGCTGGCTACATTGGTTATAGCCACGCCCAACCAACAGACGAGTGGTTCAGAATCCGACCACCTGTGGTAAGGGGTGATGCTTACTGGACCTAATTACCTGTATTCTCATGATGCTTTGTATAGCGTGACCTGAGACAAAGAATCTATAGGTCAAACCAATAAAATACCTGAAATTCGAAATTCGCCGCAAATAACGGGCCGAGCTGCGGTTGTAGCGGACTGTGCCTGGGCTGTTTCGAAAGGTCTTGGGGAGAGGGAGGTGCCTGTAAAGTCTAGCAGGGCTAGGACTTTTGGTGGCCTAGTTATGAGTTTTTAGTTATGAATTTTTAAATCCCAGCATGTGTGCACAGCTGGAGCCAGGGCTAATATTAAAGTTTTTGGCAAGACATGGTCGCGCGGGGCATTCGGAGGTGAATAATGGGCCGAGCCGCAGTTGTAGCAGGCTGTGTCTGGGCTGTTTTGAAAGGTCTTGTGGAGAGGGAGGTGTCTGTAAAGTCTGGCAGGGCTAGGACTTTCGGTGGCTGAGTTATGAATTTTTAAATCCCGGTGTGTGCACGCGGCTGGAGCCAGGGTTCATATTAAAGTTTTCAGCGAGCCACACTTGCGCAGCGAGTTCGGGGGCAAATAACAGGCCGAGCCGCAGTTGTAGTGGGCTGTGCCTGAGCTGTTTCGAGAGGTCTTGGGGAGAGGGAGGTGCCTGTAAAGTTTGGTGGGGCTAGGACTTTTGGTGGCCGAGTTATGAATTTTTAAATCCCTGCATGCATTCACAGCTAGTGCCAGGGCTCATATTCAGCGAGTCACACTCACACGGGGTTTCGGGGTTGAATAGTGGTGCTGAGCCACGGCCGTAGAGGGCTGTGGCTGCCCTCTTCAGAAAGGTCTCAGCGTGCTCTACACCTCTGTGAAAATCCATAGTGATCTGGTAAAATTAGTGAAAATATTTCTGCAAATGTGCATCTGTCAGATTCTTGGGATGGATCCATCCCTGTTTCCTCCCTTTGACTTGATCTTGTGCAATACAACTGGATATTCCTTTGCATGGTAGATCTTGATCAACAACTTGACGTCAGGTTTTCCGACCCTTGGAACCATTCACCTCCAGACACTGGAAACATTTCAACCAGCTGCTTTTATCACATCTTTCTACGTGGCCAAACCAACGTAATCGACAGCGTTGTACCTCGTTTTCAATCGAGTCAATGCCGACAAGGCTCCTCAGTTCATCACAAGATTTCATCTCCTTCCAGGAGGAGCCACACATCCAACGTATACATCCATGGCCATTTCATTATGATGAAGTCTCTGAACATCGTCAGCTTTTAAGGGCCATTGTGGCAGTGGGGGCGTGGCCAAGCAGCAGTCTGTGAATGGAGGGCAGGGTCGGGGAAGGTAAGTGGCTAAGTCATTACACCTGGTGTCAATTAATGTGTGTGTGTGTGTGTGTGTGTGTGTGTGTGTGTGTGTGTGTGTGTGTGTGTGTGTTTTGGTGCAGGGATGGAGTATAAAAGGAGGGGGACAGCAGAGAAGAGCGGCCCGGCCAGAACATGTGTATGTTGTGTGTATGATGGTGTGAGTGAGAGAAGCTGAAAAGCTGATGATAAAAAGTAAAATAAAGTGTCTGTGTGAACGCCAACTTTCTCCTGCCATGCTTCTGTGCTCCACCCACATCAGGGATTACTACAGTGGTGCCAAAACCCAGGAGCGCAGAAGGGAACCACCCCATGGAGTCCTCCCCGTTCAAAGAGCTCATCCTTGCCCTCGCTACTGCCCAGCAGAACCAGCATCAAGCGCTGATCACCCTCCGGAAGGAGCAGCAGCAGCACTTCCAAGCCTTGATGCTGGTTCCAGCACCTGCTCACGTCAGCAGGGCCGTCGGCCACCGCTGCTGCCACCCTCATGAAGATGGGACCGCAGGACGATCCGGAAGCGTTCCTTGCTCTCTTACAGCAAGCAGCCGAGGTGTGGGGGTGGCCGCAGGAGCAGCGCGTGGTGCGCCTCCTCCTGCTCCTGACTGGCAAGGCGCAGCTCGCAGCACAGCAGCTCCCTGCTGACAGCCGGCTGGTCTTTGCTGACCTAAAGAAAGCCATTCTGCAGCGGCTCGGCCGCTCCCCGGAGCAACATCGTCAGCGCTTCCGGACGCTGGCACTGGAGGAGGTCGGACGGCCATTTGCATTTGGCCAGCAACTCCGGGACGCCTGCCGGCGGTGGCTGAGGGCGGAAGACCGCGACACTGACGAGATCATCGATCTGGTGGCACTGGAGCAGTTTATCTCTCAACTTCCGGAAGGAATGGCGGAATGGGTCCAGTGTCAACGCCCATGGTCGCTGGAACGAGCCATCGAGCTGGCGGAGGACCATCTGGAGGTGGCTCCGATGGCAGGCAGACGAGGCGTCTCCCCTCGCTTCTCTTTCCCCTCTCTCTCTCCTGTCTCTTGTCCCCCTCTCTACCCCGTTCCCCTGCCACGAAGGCGATGGCTGGCTCCTCCCCAGCCGGCCCGTCGCACCAGTGGTGTCCTCCCATTTCCCTCTTCTGTGTCTGTGTTGTCTCCCCCTCAGGTGACTGACACCCATAACACCAGTGCAGAGGGAAAGCCTGGGCTGGTGTGCTGGCATGGCAGGGAATCAGAGCATCTCCAGAGTCAGAGCTCCGCAAGGGAGGTGGGTGCTGTCATCTGGATCCCCGACGCACCAGAAACCGCCCCCGATCGGGCCAGAAAGTATTGCATACCAGTGAGTATTCAAGGGGATACATGTCACACTTTGGTGGATTCCGGTTGTAATCAGACCTCAATTCACCAACTCCTGGTGCAAGGTGAGGCATTGGGGGGAGCACAAGTGGTGAAGGTGTTGTGTGTGCACGGGGATGTTCACCATTACCCACTAGTGTCTGTCCATATTCTATTCCGGGGCCAAACGTATAGAATAAAGGCGGCGGTTAGTCCTCGTCTTACCCACTCGTTCATTTTGGGTACTGATTGGCCGGGATTTAAAGAACTAATGGAGTATTTAACACATAGTGGGTCCTGTCCTAGTAGGTCACAGGAAGATCCTGGTGTGGCATTGGCTGGAGAAGCTGTCACAGAGCCATTTACGTCAACACTGCGTCAGAGTGAGGAGCAGCCCGCTCCTCCTCCCTCTCTCGGGGATTCCCTTGGGGATTTCCCATTAGAGCAGTCGCAAGATGAGACTCTGCGGCATGCGTTTGACGAAGTGAGAGTAATCGATGGTCAAACTCTTCAGCCAAGCGTGGCACCGACCTGCCCCTATTTTGCCATTATTAAAGACAGATTGTACTGAGTGACGCAGGACACTTAAACTAAGGAACGAATAACCCAGTTGTTAATCCCAAAGAGCCGTAGGGAACTCGTATTCCACGCAGCTCACTTTAATCCCATGGCTGGACACTTGGGGCAAGACAAAACACTAGCCCGAATAATGGCCCGGTTCTATTGGCCAGGGATTCGCGGGGATGTCCGTCGGTGGTGTGCGACGTGCCGTGAATGCCAATTAGTAAATCCTGCGGCCACTCCAAAAGCGCCGTTGCGCCCTCTTCCTCTAATCGAGACTCCGTTTGAGCGAATTGGGATGGATCTCGTCGGGCCATTAGATCGGTCAGCATGGGGATATCACTTTATTTTAGTTGTAGTGGACTATGCAATGTGATATCCGGAAGCAGTGCCTCTCCGCAATATCTCAGCACGCAGTATTGCGGAAGCGCTCTTCCGCTTTATCTCCCAGGTCGGGATTCTGAAAGAAATCCTGACAGACCAAGGCACCTTGTTTATGTCACGCACACTGCACGAGCTGTATGGGTTACTGGGGATTAAGTCTATCCACACCAGTGTCTATCACCCACAAATGGATGGCTTAGTAGAGCGATTCAACCAGACACTCAAAAACATAATCCGGAAATTCATTAGTGAAGATGCGCGTAATTGGGATAAGTGGCTCGAACCCCTGTTATTCGCAGTACGAGAGGTCCTGCAAGCCTCCACAGGGTTTTCTCCCTTTGAATTATTATATGGGCGTAAACCGTGTGGCATTCTGGATGTGCTGTGGGAAAACTGGGAGGAGGGACCTTCACAGAGTAAAAATGAAATCCAGTACGTTCTTGACCTGCGCACAAAACTCCACACCCTCACGTACCTAACCCAGGAGAATTTGCGGTAGGCACAAGAACATCAAAGCCGGCTGTATGACAGGGGCACGCGCCTTAGAGAGTTCACGCCGGGAGACAAAGTACTCGTATTATTGTCCACATCAAGTTCTAAATTAGTCGCCAAGTGGCATGGGCTCTTTGAGGTCACACGGCGAGTCAGGGATGTCGACTATGAGGTGAAGCGAACGGATAGGGGTGGGGCACTGCAAGTCTACCACCTCAACCTTTTAAAACGCTGGAATGAGGGGGTCCCCATGGCGTTGGCATCGGTAGTCCCAGAGAAGGTGGAGCTGGGGCCAGAGGTAAAAAAGATAACATCTCGGACCACACCGGTCCCTTGTGGAGACCACCTCTCACCGACCCAACTCACGGAGGTAGCCAAGGTGCAGAAGGAATTTTCTGATGTGTTCTCGCCCCTTCCGGGTCATACCCACCTCATAGAACACCACATCGAAATGCCCCTGGGGGTGGTAGTGCGTAGCCACCCTTACCGCTTGCCCGAACACAAGAAAGAGGTGGTTCGGGATGAACTCAAGGCCATGCTCGAAATGGGCATAATCGAGGAGTCCCACAGTGACTGGAGCAGCCCAGTGGTCCTAGTTCCCAAGACCGATGGGTCGGTCCGGTTCTGTGTGGACTATAGAAAGGTCAACACGGTGTCTAAATTTGACGCGTACCCAATGCCTCGCATTGATGAGTTGCTTGATTGGTTAGGCACTGCTTGATTTTATTCGACACTGGATCTAACAAAGGGATATTGGCAGATCCCCTTGACTCCTCTATCCCAAGAGAAAACGGCTTTTTCCACACCGTTTGGTTTACACCAATTTGTCATGCACCCTTTTGGGCTGTTTGGGGCGCCCGCCACATTCCAGCGGCTTATGGACAGGGTCCTCCGCCCTCATGCTGCCTACGCGGCCGCCTATCTAGATGACATAATAATCTACAGTCATGATTGGCCGCGGCACTTGGAACACCTGAGGGCCATTCTAAAGTCACTGAGGCGGGCGGGCCTCACAGCTAACCCGAAAAAGTGTGTGATTGGGCGGGTGGAAGTACGGTATCTGGGTCACTTGGGTCATGGGCAGGTGCGTCCCCAAATTAACAAGACTGCAGCGATTGCGGCCTGCCCGAGGCCCAAGACCAAAAAGGAGGTGAGGCGGTTCTTGGGGCTGGCTGGCTATTATTGTAGGTTTCTACCTAACTATTCAGACGTCACCAGCCCACTAACCGACCTCACTAAAAAGGGGGCTCCAGATCCGGTCCAGTGGACGGAGCAGTGCCAACAGGCCTTCTCTGAGGTAAAAGCTGCACTGTATGGGGGGCCACTTTTGCACTCCCCTGACTTCTCTCTCACCTTTATTTTGCAGACTGATGCATCGGACAGGGGGCTGGGGGCCGTTTTGTCCCAGGAGGTGGAGGGCGAGGAGCACCCGGTGCTGTACATCAGCCGAAAGCTATCGATGCGTGAATGCAAGTACAGCACAATTGAAAAGGAGTGTCTTGCCATCAAGTGGGCTGTCCTCGCCCTCCGATAGGAGCCATCGGGGGGGAGTCAGCTACAGGCCGGACGGCTCCCCGGCCTGAGTCAGGCGGTGGGGGTATGTGGCAGCAGGGGCATGGCCAAGCAGCAGTCTGTGAATGGAGGGCGGGGTCAGGGAAGGTAAGTGGCTAAGTCATTACACCTGGTGCCAATCAATGTGTGTGTGTGTGTGTGTTTTGTTTGGTGCAGGGATGGAGTATAAAAGGAGGGGGACAGCAGAGAAGAGCGGCCCAGCCAGAACATGTGTGTGTTGTGTGTGTGACGGTGTGAGTGAGAGAAGCTGAAAAGCTGATGATAAAAAGCAAAACAAAGTGTCTGTGTGAACGTCAACTCTCTCCTGCCATGCTTCTGTGCTCCACCCACATCAGAGATTACTACAGCCATGTTTCATAACTATACGTCAATGTTGTCTCGATACCAAATAATTCCAAATGATTGAGCAATATGGATGATATTTCATCAAACTATCATATATCACCAGGACTTCAACACTTTAAATTTCTTATAAAAGTAGAAAGACTGTTGAGTTAGAGACATTCGATACTTGAATGCATGTACATTTTGCAAAAGTGCCATGCTGTACAAGGACTAAAACATTTCATGGTGAGCAGTTTAACTATTGCAGTACCTCCAGAAGTGTTTTATTCCTCATATTCAACAGCAATAAATTGCAAACAATTATTTATTTTTATTAGAAATATTTTAATTAAAGAACATGTACTGTACATTTTAACTGTTTACATATGACCTTTAAATTGGTTTTTTGGTTTACGCACTTCCTGCTTCCTGAGTTGTTCGCGCCGAGTCCTTTTTCCCGTGAGTGCCGGCGTTAATTACTAATCCTTTTTTAACTTTTTTTCTACAGATAAATTTCCAGTATCCTCTTCATTTTTATTGTACTGTCGCTTTCATTTTTGTACTTTTCACTTTCACTTTCCTTTTTCCGTTTTTTTTCCCGGTTTTTTCTCTTTCTTTTTTCGGAAGAACGCCGAGACCGGAAGCTTTCTTTTTCTCTCCTCCTGTGTAAAGTCCACAAGCGGAGGCCATCCACATCTGATCTGCTTTAATATCAACAGATCTTCATTTAATGTACGTGAATCTTTTCATCATGGCACACCTTCAGCCTGTTCAGTGTGCTGAGTGCAGGATGTTTAGTCATTCTTCCTCCGTCACTAGCGATAGCTTTATTAGCTTTACTTGTGATAAGTGCAGATTAGTTAGCTCTCTGACGGAGAAGATTACAGCGCTAGAAGCGCATGTCCAGGCTTTAGAGCAGGTTAGTGAGCGTGAGAACAGTGTAGTTTCTGTTAGGGAAAGTCTGGACGCCCTAGGTGGAGGTAGCAATCCCCCAACTCCGGCATTAGAGCCCTTACAGCGGGGCGAATGGGTGATGGCTCGGCGGCATAAGCGTAGAGCCAAAGCTACCGCTGAGGCTCGCCCACGGGAGCACCACTCCTGTCCGCGTCACGTGTCAAACAGGTTTGCTCTCCTTAGTGATGCACCCACTGAGAAACCTGAAAGAGCTCTGGTTATAGGGGACTCGATCATACGGCACGTGAAATTAGCTCAGCCTTTAGGGGCACCAGCAGCTTTAGTCAGGTGTATACCGGGAGCCAGGGCGCCGGACATAGCAGGTAATCTTAGGGTCCTAGGCAAGCACAGGTTCTCAAAGATAGTTATCCATGCAGGAGCTAATGATATACGCCTTCGTCAGTCTGAGGTTACTAAGAGTAACTTTGTAGAGGTGTTTAAATTAGCGAAGGCGATGTCCGATGCTGTAGTATGCTCTGGCCCCATCCCAATGCGGCGTGGCGATGTAGCTTACAGCAGGTTATGGTCGCTGAACTGCTGGCTGTCCAGGTGGTGCTCTGAAAACAGTGTGGGCTTTATAGATAATTGGGCTAATTTTGAGGGCACTGCTGGCCTGTTAGAGCGGGACGGTATCCATCCCACTCGGGAAGGTGCTGCTCTCATTTCCTGCAGCATAGGTCATAGTCTCAGAACAGGCCTAGTTAATTTCTGACAATCCAGAGCCAAGGCCAGGGAGCAGACGAACAGGCTAAACCGACTGTCTGCTAGCTGCACAGAGTCATCACTCAGGGCCCACTACATCGAGACTGTGTCTGTTCCCCGAGCTCAACAAAAAGGTAGAAATTTTCAGAGAGTTTGTTCCAGTAACCTAATCAATATAAAATTAGATCATACTGACTGTACAGCTGCTGCCAGCACCTTTGATCTAAAGGTGGGGCTATTAAATATTAGATCTCTTACATCTAAAGCGCTAATGGTTAATGAACTCATTACTGATCAGGAGTTTAATGTACTGTGTTTAACAGAAACATGGATTAAGCCAAATGAATATATAGCATTAAATGAAGCGAGTCCTCCTGGATACAGTTATATACACCAGCCTCGTCTAACTGGCAGAGGAGGAGGCGTCGCGGTTATTTATAACGATTATCTAGGTGTAACACACAAACCTGGTTATAAATTTAATACATTTGAAGTTCTTCATACTCATATAATGTATGTAGCCTCGAAAAATAAGTCTACCCAGTTAATTCCATTGCTTATTATTTACAGGCCCCCGGGGCCATATTCTGAGTTTCTTTCTGAATTTGCAGATTTTATCTCAGATCTGGTTATTTCCTTAGACAAAGCTTTAGTTGTCGGAGATTTTAATATTCACTTCGATAACCCAGAAGACCCTTTAAAAACAGCGTTTGTGTCCATCTTAGATTCAGTTGGGATCAAGCAGAATGTCATAGGACCGACCCATAATGGTGGTCACACCCTTGATCTAATACTAACATTCAGATTAAACGTAGACAATATAGTCATACTTCCACAGTCTGAAGTTATCTCAGATCATTGTCTCATCTCATTCAAAATATGTCTGAGTAATAATATATGCACCTCACCACGCTACTGTATTAAACGTACTTTCACGTCAAATACTGCACAGAGCTTTATAAATGATCTCCCACAGCTGTCAACTTTGATTGGGTCACTGTCAGCCCCTGCAGAACTTGATCAGGCAACTGAATGCTTAGAGTCAACATTCCGCCATACTTTAGATAATGTAGCTCCTCTAAAAAGGAAAATGGTCAGAGACAAAAAATTAGCACCCTGGTATAATGATGACACTCGCACATTAAAACAGACCACTCGAAAATTGGAACGTAAATGGCGTCAAACAAAATTGGTAGTGTTCAAATTAGCTTGGAAGGAGAGCTTCCTGAAGTATAGAAAAGCTCTTAGTGCTGCGAGATCAACATATTTCTCCTCCCTAATAGAAGATAACAAAAATAATCCTAGATTCCTATTTAATACTGTAGCAAAATTAACCAGGAATAAGTCCACTATCAACACATGCACACCTGCAGTATGTAGTAGCAATGACTTCATGAATTTTTTTAATGACAAAATTGAGAATATCCGACAAAAAATTCAAACTACTAATTTAAGGTTAGACAATGAAAGTGACCTTGTAGTTAACAATATAACTGTATCAGATCATCAGTTAGAATGTTTTACTCCCCTAAAAGAAACTGAATTACTTTCATTAATCTCTACATCAAAAGCCTCAACTTGTGTACTAGATCCCTTACCGACACATCTATTCAAACAGATAATGCCTGGAGTAATTGAACCGCTTCTAAAAATAATAAATTCTTCTCTTATGATTGGCTATGTACCCAAATCCTTTAAACTAGCAGTTATCAAACCCCTGATTAAAAAACCTGACCTTGATCCCTGTCAGCTGTCCAATTATCGGCCAATATCAAACCTCCCCTTTATCTCCAAGATCCTTGAAAAAGCTGTGGCACAGCAGTTATGCTCATATTTACATAGGAATAACATTCATGAACTGTATCAGTCAGGATTTAGACCTCATCATAGCACAGAGACAGCACTGGTTAAAGTAGTAAACGACCTACTGTTGGCATCTGATCAGGGCTGTGTCTCGCTACTTGTGTTGCTTGACCTTAGTGCGGCATTTGATACCATTGATCATTCCATTCTTCTGGATAGACTAGAAAATGTTGTGGGAGTTAAGGGAATGGCCCTCTCCTGGCTCAGGTCTTATCTAACTGATCATTATCAGTATGTTGATATAAATGGTGATATTTCTAGATGTACCGAGGTAAAGTTTGGTGTTCCACAAGGTTCTGTCTTGGGTCCACTGCTTTTTTCTCTATACATGTTACCTCTGGGCGATATTATTCGTAAACATTGTATTAGTTTCCACTGTTATGCTGATGACACACAGTTGTATGTCTCTGCAAAACCTGATGAGAGACACCAGCTTAATAGAACTGAGGAATGTGTTAAGGACATTAGACACTGGATGCTTATTAATTTACTTCTGCTTAACTCTGACAAGACTGAAGTACTTCTACTAGGACCACATACAGCTAGAAGTAAGTTTTCTGATTACACAGTAACTCTGGATGGCCTTTCTGTTTCTTCACGTGCAGCAGTAAAAGACCTCGGAGTGATTATTGACCCCAGTCTTTCATTCGAAACTCACATTGATAACATCACCCAGATAGCTTTCTTTCATCTCAGAAATATTGCAAAGATAAGAAATTTAATGTCATTGCATGATGCAGAAAAACTAGTCCATGCTTTCGTTACCTCCAGGTTGGATTATTGTAATGCCTTACTGTCTGGATGTTCCAATAAGTGCATAAACAAGCTCCAGTTAGTTCAAAATGCAGCAGCAAGAGTCCTTACTAGAACTAGAAAATATGACCACATCACGCCTGTCTTATCCACACTGCATTGGCTCCCAATCAAATTTCGTATTGATTATAAAATACTACTATTGACCTTTAAAGCACTAAATGGTCTCGCACCACAGTACCTGAGTGAACTTCTGCTCCTCTATGACCCGCCACGCCTACTTAGATCAAAAGGTGCAGGCTATCTGCTGGTACCTCGTATAGTGAAGGCTACATCAGGGGGCAGAGCCTTTTCTTACAAAGCCTCACTCTTATGGAACAGCCTTCCAAGTAATGTTCGGGAATCAGACACAGTCTCAGCATTTAAGTCTAGGCTGAAAACATATCTGTTTAGTCAAGCCTTTTGTTAATGGTGTTTATGAGGTAAAGGAGTAGATCTGGAGGGTCCTCAGACATAGAGTGTTTTGGTAAACTGGGATGTATGGATGCTGTCAGTCCCCACTCGCTTGCTCACTCGAGTTTGTTGACGGTGTAGTGGCTGGCTGCTTTATGTCCCAGGGCTCCCTCATGCCTGTGTTACCTTCTGGCTCTCTCCTTTTAGTTATGCTGTCATAGTTAGTTGCCGGAGTCCCTGCTTGTACTCGGTGCAATATGTATACGGTTCCTACTTATTCAGGTGACATTGGGCATACCTAACCACCTGTGTTTTCTTTCCCTCCCCCCACCCCAAATCTGTCCCTCTGAGTTACATGGAGTCAACAGGAAATCTTTTGGTGGAGAGGGTGGAGACCTCGACTGGCTATTGTAGCCTGCAGGGAATTGGCCGTCAGACATTCTGTCGCATGTCCCAGACCCGGTGAAATGTAACTGAATTGTCTTGGCCAGCCCTAAGGGTCCCATCTGCATCTCATCATTGCTGAGGAGTGTGCTCCCATCATCCAATCAAGCATCCATCCAGAGCAGGTCATGATATATTTTACCATATTAACATGCCATTGTTGTGTGTTATGCCTGATGTAAAGACTCTCATCTCTGCGAGCCTACCACACAGATTTAATACTTGTCATTTTTAGGGCATACCTAACAATGTGTTTTCTTTCTCTCTCTCTCCCCCCCCCAATCTGTCCCTCTGAGTTACATGTTGATCCTGGGATTGAGATGCTGGCCTCTTCTGCCCCTCGGACCTGCTTGATCCATCCTGGTGCCCTGTGTCTGGTCGGAATTTTATCGCACCGCTCCTGTGAAGGACGGCCCCATGAGGACAGTTGAGGGTTATACCTGTTAAGACTGTTAATATTATAGTCAGGCTGTCTGTTGTTGCCCAAATGAAGATGGGTTCCCTTTTGAGTCTGGTTCCTCTCGAGGTTTCTTCCTCATGTCGTCTGAGGGAGTTTTTCCTTGCCACCGTCACCACAGGCTTGCTCATTGGGGATAGATTAGGGATAAAATTAGCTCATGTTTTAAGTCGTTCAAATTCTGTAAAGCTGCTTTGTGACAATGTTTATTGTTAAAAGCGCTATACAAATAAACTTGATTTGATTTGATTTAAATTGTGAAACTTGTGATTATTCAATAAGGGATGTGCTTTGCATTTTAAAATGATTAATGATTTATAACAAGTCTCACACACACACACACACACACACACACACACACACACACACACACTTTTTTAACCATCTCTAATTACATGTAATGTAAAAATCCATGCTTTTAGATTATAACCATTATAAACAGTCATTTGTTTTTTTCACCAGTCTCATTTTTTCTCGTTCTTAAAATACAAATTAATTTTAAAAAATGCATCTTTCTAAGGGAAAAAAAAACAGCAAAGTACTTTTTTTTGTCCTGAAGACTGTCCTGTGGTGGAAAACCTACACTCCAGTGTCACTGTAACAGTCAGAAGACTGACTGTTACAATGCACTGACACTGGAGACTCCTTACAAAACTGCTAAATAAACATCTCTACACAGAAAACTACCATATTAACATTTCAACACATTTTAAAATCTGTTCATGTGACACGTCCTTCATACAAGTCCCTGTGTCCAGTGTTACTATATAACCCAGAACGTCAAGGACATAGTAGCTCATCTGGCCTCCCATCAAAACAATCATGACGACCAAAACATCAAACAGAACTGAAATGTGACAATGTGAGAGAGGACCAACTTCGATGACTAATTATTTACAACAGGAAAATCAACAAAGGACTAAATTTTTTCCCCAAGGGAAGATCAACCCAAAACATCCATCAGAACTGAATTTGCATGATAAATGAGAGGAGATACAATTCTAGTCAGAAGAAAATGTGTTAAGTTGACAAAAGAACTAAATTGTTCGCAAAAATTTGACAATACAATGACCGAGTTTTGTGCAGAAGGTCGAGTTCTTTCAAATAAAACAATAAGAACTGAAATCCATTGAGAACTGAGGGAGGAGATACGATTTAACTGAGAATAAACAAAGTTGTAAAGAAATTGTTTAGAACAAGAAAATCAACAAACAAATGACCAAGTTTTGTTCCCTGAGGGAAGATCTACCCAAAACATCGATCAGAACTGAAATCGGATGAGAACTGCAAGAGGAGATACAGTTCTCGTGAAAAGTCCGAAAATTTTTTAAGGTGACCTAATTAGCAATTTGTTAGCAAAAATTTCAATACAATGACCAAGTTTTGTGCAGAAGGTCTAGTTCTTTCAAACAAAACAATCAGAACTGAAATCCAAGTTTTGTTCCTCATGGGAAGATCTACCCAGGACATCGATCAGAACTGGAATTGGATAAGAAATGAGTGAGGAGATACAATTCTAGTGTGAGGCTTGGAAAATTTGTTAATTTGGCCTAATTTGTAACTCATTAGCAAACAATTTGACAAAACAACGACCAAGTTTTGTGCGGAGTGATGAGTTCTTTCAAACAAAACAATCAGAACGGAAATCCGTGGAGAACTGAGGGAGGAGACACGATTTAACTGAGAATAAACAAAGTTGAAAACAAATTGTTTAGAACAAGAAAATCAAGAAACGACCAAGTTTTGTTCCCTGACGGAAGATCTACCCAAAACATCGATCAGAACTGAAATCGGGTGAGAACTGCGAGAGGAGATACAGTTCTAGTGAAAAGTCCGAAAACTTTTTAAAGTGACCTAATTAGCATCTCATTAGCAAAAATCATGAAGTATTGTGCAAAATGACTAGTTCTTTAAAATAAAACAATCAGAACTGAAATCCATTGAGAACTGAGGGAGGGAGGACATATGATTTAACTGAAAATAAACAAAGTTGTGCACAAATTGTTTACAATAGGAAAATCAACAAACAAATGACCAAGTTTTGTTCCTCAAGGAAAGATCTACCCAAAACATTGATCAGAACTGAAATCGGATGAGAAATGAGAGAGGAGATACAATTCTAGTGAGAGGCCTGGAAAATCCGCTAATTTGGCCTAATTAGTAACTCGTTAGCAAACATTTTTACAAAACAATGACCAAGTTTTGTGCAGAGTGATGAGTTCTTTCAAACAAAACAATCAGAACGGAAATATGTTGAGAATTGACAGAGAAGATACGATTTAACTGAATTGTGGACAACGGACGCCACGCCATGGCAATAACTCATCGGCCTTATGGCCAGATGAGCGAATTATACTGTATTAGCGAAAATGAATCAGCACCTTCTGGCCAATCAGACTCAACCTTATAGTACCGTACTTATTAGAACCTTGTTACGCTAAACATATTGAGAAAGGTATCACAATGTGATATTTTCACCATATCGTCCACCCCAATTGAAATATCCCTAAATGTGCAGCTTCAGCTTGGTACTATAAATATTTTGGCACACTCAAGAGGCTGAGCGCAGCAAATGCAAGCATGCACCTGTCTTTAAATGTGTTTTCGCTAAGCCTCTTGAGTGCACCGATATAAGGAAGCATGCTCTCCTTTAAGTTCCTCCAGGAGAACCTTAGCTAGGATTTCTTTGCGGGATCCAACAAGCTGAGTTAATGCTAATGAGGTCTTCTGGGAAGACGAGATACACCGAAGCGTGATCCCTAGCAATGTCCGGCAACTTGTGCCGCCCCTTCACGTCCTCTCATGGACCAGATAGCTGAAAGACTCTGAAAATGGAATTAAAGTTCATCACGTTAAGACATTTTTATAAGTTGATTACCTCCAGGACTGTGCATTAAAACACCAGATTCTTTTTGTTGTGAGGCAAAAAAAGAGGGAATTTAAAAGCGCCAAGGGAGTTCATTGGTACCAGGCAGGAACAAAATTCGGATTGATAAAAACGACTGCTCATTTTTGCACCTTCTCACACGGTGGCATGACAGTACGTATTACATCACATCCTACTTTTTATCCACGTCTCCTTATAGAAAGCTTCACCATATCATCAATTACACATACTGTATTTTTTTCTGTTTATCGACTTAGAGTTGAATAAGTGAGACTTAATTAGTCTCTAGTAATATCTCTCTAGATTAAAAAAAAATTATATATATATATATATATATATATATATATATATATATATATATATATACAGTAGTTCTTTCCAGAGGTGTTAAAAGTACCCTAATTCTTTCCCCATGTAAAACTCAAAGTTGAGGTACAGACTCAAATTCAAAACAGAAAACTGTAAACTTGCCTACATGAAGTACAAGAAAAAAGAAAAAAAAATATCACCTCAAAATCACACACTGATTTTAGTTACTGAAGGGAAATTATTCGCTAAGGCGAACTAACAACAGTGTTTGCTGTGTTCATGACAACTGGGAACTCGGAATTTTCCAACTCGGAACGTGCTACTTCCCATGTTAGAGTGTTCCTTCGAACTCAGCTGTCTGAAGTCAGAAATAAAATGAATACTCGCTGTAATATCTACAAAAACTGGAATTTAAGTTTGCATTGGGCTTAATTTATTTTTAATGTGGGCATTGATAGTACTGAAATTTCCATTAATGAGTGTGATCAAAAGATGTTGAAGAAAGCAAATTAACATTTAGTATCACCCAGTTTTTTTTGCACTGTCATGGAAAAGCAACTTGGAAAAGTCAGAGCACTCAAAAATCTCTGACTTTCAGAGTAGGAATTCTGAGTTGGAGAGCTGTTCAAACTAATCTTTTCTACTAGGAATTTGGAAATTTCCCATTCCCACTTGAACAAATCATTTGTTCCTTAGGCCCTGGTCACACTACAGCTCGCAATGAGATTGTGAATACTTGGTGATGGAAAGCGGGTCGCATCGCCACCAATTGTGCAATACACTGCGATTGTTCTCTGAGCTTCACGAGTTGTTTTTTGTCGTGTCTCCACCTCGTGAGTGGCCAAAAACATCACGAAAAATGTCAGTGCATGGGTTGAAATTTGGTGGCAATGTTTTCGTCGGCAAACTCAGCAGCAAATACTCGCAGATGGGTTTGGGAATATATTCCCCAAAGCTTGGGGAACCTTCGTCAAGTCTCTTGAGATGTACAGTATTTGTCTCGAATCCATGTCCCTGATGCTCGTGGAAGCCTCATCAACACAGCAGCTCGGCACAGCCTAACCTTTAGACTTAAAAAATGCATTTACATTCGGGGATCCTTCAAAGTGTGTTGTGCATGCGCTTGGGACCCAGTCGTTATGGGAAACACCTGATGCTGATTTGAGCGCAATCAGCATGTACATATAAGGACACTTTTCACCGAGGCTTTACGAAGTATTCTGTCAGGTATGCGGCAGGAGACAGATCTAAATGCAGGAAGAGTGTTTATTAGCAGGGGTGATAGTTACAAAAACAAAACACAAAGCAGAGCCATCAACACAACTAGAAACAAACGTGACAGTGATAACGATAATACTTCGCAAAGCCTCTGTGTTCTTATACCGTATAATCAGCGCGTGCTGATTGTGCTCAGGTTTTTCTCATAACAACTAGGTCCTGTGAGCGGGCATGGCCGCTCGAGTGCACGAAGGCATGATAGTCAAGTGTTCGCCTGCTGTGTGTCCATAACTTTTAGCTCGCCTGTATATCGCCATGCATCGTCACCAAAATACTAGTAAGATGATACAAAATACCTGGATCCTAATAGGTATCTGTTACAATACAAACCATCTCAATAAATACAAAGTGTATGTAATGGTAGATAGGTGATTGATTTTAGCGATGGATTTTAGGTCTGGATTAAGATTTGTTAGGAATTTAGATGAGTTCCTTGACGCTAAAAACATATCCCTTTACTAATATGTGACTACAAAGAAATATGGTGACGTTTGAAATGGGTGATGTGGTGAGTAAAATGTAATGATTTTTCTTTTTAAATATAGGAAGTAAACAGCAAAATAAAAGTTAAGTAAAGTACATGTACTTAAAATCCAGACATAAGCACAATATCCAAGTAATTATAGGTTGTTACTTCATATCTCTGGTTTTTATGTTGTAAAGAAGTTTTTCCCTTATAGATTGAGGAAAATGTCCAGGTGATACAGATGTTCGGGAATGGAGGCAACCACCTAAATGACTTTGTAACGACAGTGCAGCACAGTTTCAAGGCATTTAACTCGTCCTTTGGGGACAATGTGTAACTGGCAGTACATCACATTTGGTCTTAAAAGCCTCTGCTCACCAATCCACTGCGCTTGAAGACTTGAAATAAGGTTGGAGGTCATTCAGGATATCTTTTTTTCTTGTTTGGACAGATTAGTCTTAAACAGCGTGTTTGAATATCTCAAGGGCAAACTTCCTTTTCAGAAATTCTGAGTATTGAATCAAAGAGCGAAAAACAGCTCAATGAAATGAAATGCTTTCAGTCAGACCTGGGAAGGGCAGTGTGTCATGTGCACTCGAATCTGCTCTCAGGTACTGCAGCACAAACTAGTGTATGAAATATACAGTACATTAAATCCTGACCACGCCTCTTTAAATAGGAGTGATGGGTACAGAGGCCACGCCTTTTTCCTTGGGACTGAGAGGTATACAGGCTCTGCCATTTTCGCTAGGAATGACAGGTATGGATGCCACGCCCCTTTCACTCGGACTGACATGTACAGAACCTGGACCATTTTTACGAGAACTCACAAGAAAGGAGACCACACCATTTTCACAGGGCCTGGCAGGCACAGAGGACACACCTCTTTCCTTGGGATGGACAGGTATAGGTCATGCCTCTTTCCCTGGGACAGACAGGTATAAGCCATGCCTCTTTCCCTGGGACTAAGAGATACAGAGGCCACACCTCTTTCCCTGGGATGGACAGGTATAAGCCATGCTTCTTTCCCTGGGATTAATAGATGCAGATGCCACACCTTTTTCCCTGGGATGGACAGGTATAAGCCATGCCTCTTTCCCTCTGACTAATAGATACAGAGACCATGCCTCTTTTCCTGGGATGGACTGGTAAAGCCCACACCCTGGGACGGACATGTATGGGCCACATCTCTTTCCCTGGGATGGACAGGAATAAGCGATGCCTCTTTTCCTGGGATGGACAGGAATAAGCCATGCCTCTTTCCCTGGGACTAACAGATACAAAGATCACACCCTTTCCCTGGGATAGACAGGTATAAGCCATGTTTCTTCCCTCAGACTAATAGATACAGAGGCCATGCCTCCTGGGATGGACTGGTAAAGCCCACACCCCTTTTCCTGGGATGGACAGGTATAGGCCATACCTCTTTCTCTGGGACTTAATAGATACAGAGGCTATGCTTGTTTCCTTGGGATGGACAGATAAATGGGCCATGCCTTTTTACCTGTGACTTAATAGATACAGAGGCTACATTTCTTTCCCAGGGATAGGCCACACCTTTTTACATGTGACTTAATAGAGACAGAGGCTTTGCTTCTTTCCCAGGGATGGACAGGTATAGGCCACGCCTTTTTACCTGTGACTTAACAGATACAGAGGCTACACTTCTTTCCCAGGGATGGACAGGTATAGGCCACGCCTTTTTACATGTAACTTAATAGATACAGAGGCTACACTTGTTTCCTTGGGATGGATAGATAAATGGGCCACACCTTTTGAATTGTGACTTAATAGATACAGAGGCTATGCTTCTTTCCTAGGGATGGACAGATAAATGGGCCACGCCCTCTAACTGGAATCAACAGGCACTGGCTGTAACTGACTGGACTTTACCTAAGAAGCCACACCTCCTTCCTTTGCTACTCTCTTATTCAAAATGTTATTTCATTAGTAGTTCATTATTATCTCTGCCATTTATTAACTCGTAGTTGTCTAAATAGTGACTTTTATTCACTGAGTAGCTGCACCTTCAGTAACCTACAATCTAAACATGTTTTTTAAAAGCTAGCTTTCACAAATCTCATGGCACTTTCACAATCTTCAATTTCAGAGAAAATAATAGCACGTATTCGACCTTTGTTGCCATGTGAAATGTATCGCAATGCAGTGAAATGCCCCTGTGAACACACGACACATTGGCAGGGATCACTCGGGTACGCTGGATGCTTGAGGTGAAGATTACTGACGGTTACACAGCCAGTGTGGGCGGTTTAAGCCTAAACTGTTTCCTCAAATCTCTGTTATAATGTGAATTGATTATTTTTCAGGCATGCTATTTTGTCCTGAAAATAGCAGGTGACATTTTGAATGAGTGTTTTTTTTTTTTTCAGAGCCATCTGAAAGAAATTGTGCACAAGTGACCAAACGCTTTTTTCCCCCCCAATCTTCCTGTCCATCTTCTCCTCATAAATCCTAGCTGAAAATGGTTAACCAATGTTCAACAGGAGGCAGGGATTCAAAGAGTGAATCTCTGCTATGAGTCAGCTGACAAACTAGCAGTTTTGGTTTGATTTATTCAGGAGCTCAGCTAAAGGCCGATTAGTAGAGACCTTGGTGATCTGGAATCAATCAGATTTCATGCTGTCAGATCAAACACGCTCGTCCTGCTCTCACAGCGGACCGAATTAAGAGAATGTTCGATAGTTTGATTACCGTGTCTGTAATGAACGAGTGAGCATTAAAATACTTTTTCACTTCTACAAAGGCTGCTTTTGAAATCATCAAAATCATCAGCCCCTTTTCTATGCCTTATTTCAATTTCAAGTTGGAAAAAAAAAACCCATTTCACATCATTAAATTCATATTTTTTCAACTTTCTTAGTACTTCATTAAAAAGTCTGACAACAGTTTGTGAATTAATGAAATACAATCAATGGGCCGCATTTATCAGTCTTTTAATAACGCTTTGGAAATGGTTCTGTTGGCCAAAATAAAATAATTCCTACCACATTTACAAACCTTTCAGTAACACAGACTTTCTTAGTACTCGCGTGTGTATGCTAAATGAATGCCAAGCACTTTTAAATAACCAAGTACACCTGATTTGTATTTAACAACATTCTCACAAAATGCACAAAGTAGAAAATGACAAGTGTGGTACATGCCAAATCTTCCAATAATGTAGCTCGACCAATGCGGCACATCAGCTACCATAGACACATTAACCCTTTCTCCTTTTTTTTTGGGGGGGGGTGACCAGACGTCCCAGTTTTACCGGGACAGTCCCAATTTGGGGTTGTGTGTCCCGAGTCCCGACAAAAGTCTGTCGTGACATGGATATGTCCCGGTTTTCGCCACTTGCGACGTTTGCGACTGAGCAACGTGGGAATCATTAGCGGAGAAATGTCTGCATTTACTATTTTGATGAATTGACAGGAATCGCAAACTTTCCTGGTTACTGCCCCCTGGCCCTGTGGCATGGGTGTTTATTTAGCCACATTATTCCAGACAACAGAACGTGTTGCCATGCAACAATAAAATAAACATTAACTGGCGCGAATGTTCTTTGTCTAGCAGCTAGCAGCAGTAATGCTGCAGCAATTATGCCAAAAAGAAAATGTACCTTTTCCAAAGATTTACAGAGCACCTACCCCTTCCTCCGAGAGGTGCAGAACAATGCACACGAAGCCTACTGCACACACTGTAAGTGTTTTGTTCTTGTACTGAGTTGGGTAGCCTATGTTGCAAATGCTGTGCGCTCCTGTGGGGGCTTTCCTCGGGCTGTCGCCCCTCTCCTCCTTTATTGCTGTTTTGTTTGAGTGTATATTTACGGAAGCCGCAAGAGGCCCTTCATATAATCTTTTTTTATTCACCTTGTTATCCCGAGATAATGACATAATTAATTCAGGATCTCGAGAAAACAAAACCGTTATTTCATGATCTCAGCTGGATCACTGTATCTCCGTCGGTAGAGACGAAGCCGGGCCAGTCTTCTGCGGAGGTGCCGTGGACTAATTTTGAAAGTATCCCTTATTAAAAGACTTAATGCAATCTCTCCCTGTGTCAACCCCTGATCAAAATATTGCTTTATTAGGTGATCAATTATTCCAGACATTCTAATGACCAAAGTTGCGTCTATACAGAATGAGAAATAGCCCCAAAGTCAGCATATCACAAGTCTCTTGGTGTACCTGAATTAACCATTTCTCAGCTGTTTACTTGAGATCATGAAATAACGGTTTTGTTTTCTCGAGATCTCGGAATAACGGTTTTGTTTTCTCGAGATCTCGGAATAACGGTTTTGTTTTCTCGAGATCTCAAATTAGTTGTGTTGTTTTCTCGAGATCCTGAATTAATTATGTCGTTATCTCGGGATAACAAGGTGAATAAAAAAAAGGATTACCGTATATGAAGGGTCTCTCTCGGCTTCCATAGTATATATTCTCAAATCACTTGTCTCTTTTTTTGTTTCTGTTTAACATACCATTCTGACAGTTTGGCCATATTGCTGTGTTGAACAGCTTGTTGCACCTTCCATTAAAGTGTTCACTTTTGTACACACCTTCTTGCTTTATTCATTCAGTTGTGGGGAAGGTTGTAATCAACCTAGTAAGGTTGATTCTAACCTAGGCTATGTTGAGGTCACATATCTACTTTTTAAGTTCATGCTATAGTGCATACAATTTTAGAGATATAGCCTACATGTGCATATGCATTCTTCTTGGTGTTCTCACAAACAGGTGAAATAAATCAGTTTAAATTTGGCCTATGGACATAGCCTGGCCTATTTTCAGCCATTACAAAATCTGTTGTCTGACCATAATTTAACTGATCTGTATACCACTATGCTACTAGATAACAAAATGCCTGTTTGTTTTATTTCATGTGAGATGTTGATAAATGTGAGCTTCAACAAAATGATAAGAGCACCTCTCTGAGTGTCACGTTTACGTTAAAAAAAGGTGTGCGTGCACGAGCATGGTCACGCGCAAAAGTGTCCCGGTTTCAGACTAGGGAAACCTGGTCACCCTAGGGTTGCCATTACTTTTGTCCTAATTGAATACCAGTCGTATTTGTCTTAATTTATAGACTGTATGTTTTCTTTCAAGTTATTAATATGAAATGACAATTTCATATTAATTTCACAATGTTCCTTAACTTTAAGTGTGTGTGTAATTTAAATAATTCAAACATAATTCTTAAAAAAATCTGCACTAAAAAATTGATTAATCGAAATTCAAATTCACTAGTAAGCTTATATACGTAAATTTACACAAACTCAGGATATTTGGTAGAATGTGAAAGGGTTTTTTTTTTCTAACTAACTAGGTTTTCATCAATATCTCATTACTTGTATAAATGCTCTTGCAAATAATTTATGGATAAATTTGTTCATATCCAATTTGAGAAATGAACCCAAATGAATTTAAGCTGTAATGTTCAATGCACAAACCTGGAAACATTTCGTTCTAGCTGGTTAGCTAGCTATTGCTATGTAAACAGAACTGGGATTGTTATGGTATATTTTGGCAAATTTGACTAACACAAAGATGAAAATCATGATACAAATACTAAAATCACACTTATGGCTGGGGGCGGCACGGTGGTGTAGTGGTTAGCGCTGTCGCCTCACAGCAAGAAGGTCCGGGTTCGAGCCCCGTGGCCGGCGAGGGCCTTTCTGTGCGGAGTTTGCATGTTCTCCCCGTGTCCGCGTGGGTTTCCTCCGGGTGCTCCGGTTTCCCCCACAGTCCAAAGACATGCAGGTTAGGTTAACTGGTGACTCTAAATTGACCATAGGTGTGAATGTGAGTGTGAATGGTTGTCTGTGTCTATGTGTCAGCCCTGTGATGACCTGGCGACTTGTCCAGGGTGTACCCCGCCTTTCGCCCGTAGTCAACTGGGATAGGCTCCAGCTTGCCTGTGACCCTGTAGAACAGGATAAACCAGCTAGAGATAATGAGATGAGATGAGACACTTATGGCTAGCTGTAACAAATTCAGGCTGACTAGCGTGACTGATTGCAAAATCTAGTCCAGTGAGCAGTGTCTATGAACGCAAGTTATGGACTTCTTATTTTATTAATGTTCTGCCTGACAGCAGGGCCAAGTTTTCTAGGGAAGGATTACAGTAGTGGTTTCCTGTTGCCTTTTACTGTGTTATTATCATCAAGGTTTTCTCCCCTCAACCATTCACATTCATGCCTATGGTCAATTTAGAGCCACCAATTAGCCTAACCTGCATGTCTGTACTGTGGGGGAAAATGGAGCACCCGGAGGAAACCCATGCAGACACGAGGAGAACATGCAAACTCCACACAGAAAGGCCCCCATCAGCTACTGGGGCTCAAACCCAGAACCTTCTTGCTGTGAGGCGACCTTGCTAACCACTACACCATCATGGACATTGCGATAGTAAGTTATAACCAAACCTATTAGCTGCATATGTCAGCAGTTCCCTAATTTTATTGAACAAAAATCTGCTTTTGGACTTGCATAGTGTACCATAGCAATTAGCATAGCATTATTAGGGTAGTTGAGGAAAGAGGTGAGGTTCAGGTCACAGGAGGGAATGTTTTCAATTCTTTTTTAATTAATTTTGTTTAATGAAACCAGCAGTTGCTTTATTAAACTAAATGAATATGGATACAGTACTGTGTAAAAGTCATGGGCACTCTATTATTTTTTTCATACAAACTTTGTTATAGATTTCTATTTTGTGACTTCTACATTATCGAGTCAATACAAAAACATTTTAGAGTCCAAACGTTTGTTCATTTTTCAGCACACAATTAAATGTTACAGAAAAAAAAAAAATTGTGCAGTGGTGCTTGAAAGTTTGTGAACCCTTTAGAATTTTCTATATTTCTGCATAAATATGACCTAAAACAACATCAGAATATCACACAAGTCCTAAAAGTAGATAAAGAGAACCCAGTTAAACAAATGAGACAAAAATATTATACTTGGTCATTTATTTATTGAGGAAAATGATCCAATATTACATATCTGTGAGTGGCAAAAGTATGTGAACATCTAGGATGAGCAGTTAATTTGAAGGTGAAATTAGAGTCAAGTGTTTTCAATCAATGGGATGACAATCAGGTGTGAGTGGGCACCCTGTTTTATTTAAAGAACAGGGATCTGTCAAAGTCTGATCTTCACAACACATGTTTGTGGAAGTGTATCATGGCACGAAAAAAAAGGAGATTTCTGAGGAGCTCAGAAAAAGTGTTGTTGATGCTCATCAGGCTGGAAAAGGTTACAAAACCATCTCTGAAGAGTTTGGACTCCACCAATCCACAGTCAGACAGATTGTGTACAAATGGAGGAAATTTAAGACCGTTGTTACCCTCCCCAGGAGTGGTCGACCAACAAAGATCACTCCAAGAGCAAGGCGTGTAATAGTCGGTGAGGTCACAAAGGACCTCAGGGTAACTTCGAAGCAAATGAAGGCCTCTCTCACATTGGCTAATGTTTATGAGTCCACCATCAGGAGAACACTGAACAACAATGGTGTGCATGGCAGGGTTGCAAGGATAAAGCTACTGCTCTCCAAAAAGAGCATTTGCTGCTCGTCTGCAGTTTGCTAAAGATCACGTGGACAAGCCAGAAGGCTATTGGAAAAATGTTTTGTGGATGGATGAGACCAAAATATAACTTTTTGGTTTAAATGAGAAGCGTTATGTTTGGAGAAAGGAAAACACTGCATTCCAGCATAAGAACCTTATCGCACCTGTGAAACATGGTGGTGGTAGTATCATGGTTTGGGCCTGTTTTGCTGCATCTGGGCCAGGACGGCTTGCCATCATTGATGGAACAATGAATTCTGAATTATACCAGCGAATTCTAAAGGAAAATGTCAGGACATCTGTCCATGAACTGAATCTCAAGAGAAGGTGGGTCATGCAGCAAGACAACGACCCTCAGCACACAAGTCATTCTACCAAAGAACGGTTAAAGAAGAATAAAGTTAATGTTTTGGAATGGCCAAGTCAAAGTCCTGACCTTAATCCAATGGAAATGTTGTGGAAGGACCTGAAGCGAGCAGTTCATGTGAGGAAACCCACCAACATCCCAGAGTTGAAGCTGTTCTGTATGGAGGAACGGGCTAAAATTCCTCCAAGCCGGTGTGCAGGACTGATCAACAGTTACCGGAAACGTTTAGTTGCAGTTATTGCTGCACAAGGGGGTCACACCAGATACTCAAAGCAAAGGTTCACATACTTTTGCCACTCACAGATATGTAATATTGGATCATTTTCCTCAATAAATAAATGATCAAGTATAATATTTTTGTCTCATTTGTTTAACTGGGTTCTCTTTATCTACTTTTAGGACTTGTGTGAAAATCTGATTTTGTTTTAGGTCATATTTATGCAGAAATATAGAAAATTCTAAAGGGTTCACAAACTTTCAAGCACCACTGTATCTGAGCAGCATATTCCATAAGAGAGCACTTTTCAGATGAAAAAAGAAAACATAATGAAGACTGCTGGGTTTTAGTACAAAATGAAGAAGCAAGTATGACAGTCAAAGTGTCCAGAAGAACTGTGGCTGGTTCTGTAAGATGCTCAGTAAAACCTACAGCTCATTTCCGCATAAAACTGCTCTCATTGTACCTGAGACTACTATTTTTTTTAAAGCTACAGTATACTGCCTTTCAAATTTTTCAAGTGTAGGTCATAAAAAGAATTTTCCCTAACACCCAGTTATTTTTGTTTAGTGGACCGAAAGCTACTGAATTCGAATCACAGACTTCCAACTTTATTATTATTATTATTATTATTATTATTATTATTTTAAATAGAACACTTAATGAATTTAAAACCATGTGGCCCAAAATTCTCCGCTATTTTTTCCATGCATCACGTGGTGGGCTTTTCTCGTTCGCACAAGGCATTGTGGGATACAAATTTGTAACAGGAGAGAAAAATGGAGGACATGAGTGTGTGAATGAAACGTGAAAGACCGACTACAGTAACGGAAAGCGAGAAGAAAAGACGTTATGTTCCATACGAAGGAAAGGAAACACAGGATCAAACTAATAAACATCGGCGGTCAGCGAGCACCTCGGTGTGATCAGCTGTTCGTTTAGCGACGGAATGATGGAACTGTCAGTGCACGCTCAAAGGTAAACCTGTAGATAGCAGTAATGCAACACTGTGTTTGCCAGCTGCCGTAAAACCCAAAAGAAGAAGGTGGTAAAGCTGCACATGCGCACACGGACGTCCTCTGTCTGCTTGACTGCACGAAGCGAGCGATTTTATGTAAATTATTTGCTCGGGAATGCCCTCAAATTAAATACCTTCCCAGCTACAGAATGGCCTGATATTTTGTGAGATATTATAGAAATAAACATCTATCACAATGACCACATTTCAGACGGAACTAAACTTGAAATTGAAAGGTCGTCTAGCTTTAAAGTAAAGGGTTGTTTCACACTGATTGTTTCATTTATTATGGCTACTGCTTACTGTTTATAGTTTTTTTGTTTGTTTGTTTTTTAATGTTGCAACATGGGGCGGGACGGTGGTGTAGTGGTTATCACTGTCGCCTCACAGCAAGAAGGTCCGGGTTCGAGCCCCGTGGCCGGTGAGGGCCTTTCTGTGCGGAGTTTGCATGTTCTCCCCGTGTCCGCGTGGGTTTCCTCCGGGTGCTCCGGTTTCCCCCACAGTCCAAAGACATGCAGGTTAGGTTAACTGGTGACTCTAAATTGACCGTAGGTGTGAATGTGAGTGTGAATGGTTGTGTGTGTCTATGTGTCAGCCCTGTGATGACCTGGCGACTTGTCCAGGGTGTACCCCGCCTTTCGCCCGTAGTCAGCTGGGATAGGCTCCAGCTTGCCTGCGACCCTGTAGAACAGGATAAAGTGGCTACAGATAATGAGATGAGATGAAAATTACATACTTTAAATCACATAAAAATAAAAAAATAATAATGATCTTGTCCACTGAAATGCTTTTTGATTAGTCACTTCTGGACAAAGACGTCAAAAGTTCAACATCGAACCCTATAACAATGTGGTTTCCTTTCAGAAAAGTCCAAATTCAATGAAAATGAATGTAAAATTGAAGGACCCCCCCCCCCCCCCCCCCACACACACACACACACACACACACACACACACTTTCCCCTGGTCTTCCATGGGCTGCATTTGCATACTGGAACCTCATTTGCGTATCAGAATCTGATAGGTTGTCATATTTCATGACACAATAACACTCACCTCTTATATGCTCGGTACTAACACAGATTTTCCAAAGAGATTTCTGCTTCTGAACATTTTTTTTAAAGGAACATGACAATGAATGTGCACACTGAAAAATTAATCCCCCAGAACAGATTTAATCATAAAAAATACATTTGTATAAAATTCAAGATGACTTTAATATGCAATAAACTGCAATTTTTTTTTCTCTCTGTAGACTTATGAAAGGAAAACAGACACAGGCACAGATTTGCTGTCATCCTCTCGCTCTCCCTCTCTTTATCTCTTACTCACTGCCTGCTAATAATAAACCAAACACGTCACAGAAACTGAAGCCTCAGGGGAATCGGGAGATGGGCACAACCCAAAATCCACCCCCATCCCACACACTTCCTCTACAGACAGAGAACAGCGTCTTCTCTTAAAGTGAGGGAAAGCAAAATTAGCAATTCTTTATTAATCTCCTCAGGGTCAACGTGGATGTTTTTATATTCTGTTTTTAATAGAAGCAGAATCCTGTTCACAAGCCAGCCTCATGGGGACAAAAAAAAAAGAGAGGAGACGTTGGAAAATAATATTTGCTCCTCATGAAAGAGTATATTAAAATACGTAGAGGAGATCAGAGGCATAAAGATGAAGTACTGAGTACTAATGGTATTCAACTGCTATCAGCCTGAAGCGCTGAACTGGTATCATAGTATACCATTGGTATGCATGCTGTTTTGCCGTTTTTTACTTTTATTTTATTTTGGTGCTTTTGTCTATCACCTCATTCACGGAAGGAGTCTCCAGTGTCAACACAGGAAAGTCTTCAGGATGGAGATCTTGGTAACACGATGACGAACCTGTTTCACAGATGTTCCACAACATTTAATGTATCTATAAATAGATAAAAAGTCCACAAATAGTTAGCATGGGAAAATTCCTGTCGTATAAGACTTCGGGACATGTTGTTATCGGAAAATAATCCACTTCAGAATCATAAGACTTGCTCTGCTTCATGTCAGGCCGCATCACACCACGCTGTGGTTCATTAATTTCCTTTATTATATAGTATGAGCTACTTCTGGTAAAATCGTGCACTCTGATTGGTTCCTTGGCAGGCAGAATTTTCCCACAATGGCCGCTGACTTTCTTTCCAAGGCGCCGGTTTTCAATGTTGCAAAAAAACAAACAAAAACAAAATGACAAAAAAAGATGAACTGGAAATCAAAACGGAATCAAAAACGTTCGAAACACAAAAGACAAACAAGAGTCACTGAGCTATTCAGGAAATGAGCAAGGAAGAGCATTCAGAAACCGCTAACAGCTAACAAAAATTCAGTTTTGAAACTGCTAGCTGTTTATTCTGCATGCGTGACTCAACTACGTAACAAATATGATGTGACTGAAAGCAGTGTAACACCTCGTTATAACAACCATCTATTTTAATCTTAGAAATAAAAAAGCCATATAATAAACTCCTTATTAACCTTGCTTGATTGGTCTTTACAGGAAAATATCAGCCCAAGGTCTTGACAGTATGGACTGAGCCACAGGAAAGACCATTTTTCTTGAACGGGTTCCGTTCAGGATTCTTTGAACCTTGGTGCCAGCTACCTAACCATCCCACATTTCCACCAGTTTTAAGCAGAACCATTGTAATCAAGGCTGCATCATCAACAGAGGGCATTGCACAATGCACAACAGGAGTAAACAGTCATGTCATGAAGTCATGACTTGCGCCTGACTTGGATTAGAGTGAGGGAGAGTTGCGTAGTCGTCAGCCTCACTCTCTTGTCCTGACCTGACCAGGTCCAGGGGCAAGACAGAATCAAGACGGCTGGAGTTAAGTTGGGATGCAGTGGATGACCAACAGTGTTCTACGTGTCGCCCCACGAATGCTCTGCTGGTCCATCTTCCTGCCCGTTGAACCACCAGGTGGTGGTCTGCTCCACGCAGTCTGCTGAGTTCAGTCTTCGGTCATTACGCTGACCAGGTGGAGCAAGGGGTTGCTGGTGCTTGCTGTAGTCAGGACCACCTAAACCAAAACCAAGTAATGACCAAGACTTTGAGGGGTTGAGATCAAGTAAAGACCAAGGCAGGGTGAGACCAAGTCAAGACCAGGACCAGACCGATGTGTGTGAAGGGGGTGGGGAGGGGTGACATGCGTTAACAGGAAGAAAATTTTCAAATTAGCAATGAGTCATGTTATTGGTCATATCTCAAGCAGGAAATTTTACATCCAATCCCAGTAACAATGTTAATAAATAAATCAAACAATGCACAGGCAATTTAGTTAAATCCCCACAGTTGTGGTCTTGACCGGTCCTGAAATAAAATCCAGAGTCCTCTATGTCCGGGACCGAGACAAGACAAAGTAAAAATGCAGTTGATTCCGAGACCTTCACAAGATTGGTCTCAAGCCCACTTTAAGTATTACAACACTACAATTTGGGAACCAACCTTTCAGTTTCTGAAGCAATTTATTTTTGGTTGAAATGCTCCAAACAGTTCAAAATTTGGTGTGTGAACTAGAACAGAACCCGCTTCCTGTGACATTACATTGCAGGCATTTAGCAGACGCTCTTATCCAGAGCGACATACAACATACCCAGAGCAGCCTGGGGAGCAGTTTGGGGTTAGGTGCCTTGCTCAAGGGCACTTCAGCCATTTCTGCTGGTCCAGGGAATCAAATTGGCAACCTTTTGGTCCTAAAGCTGCTTCTTTAACCTTTAGGCCATGGCTTCCCCTAAGTTGTTGGTGGAACAGGTGCATGAGGGAACTCTGAACCTTAAAGCTGTATGTATGTAGCACGGGCGATTGCTCTAAGACAACGAGGGAGGCTCAGCCTCCTCTAAAAATGACAAACATCGTGTAGGATGAATTGCACTAGGCTTATGTTATAGCCGACCTTATAACATTGCTATTTCAGATCCAGAATCATAGAAATATGTGCTCAACCCAACTACAGTGCGAAATCATTCCGTTATAACTTTCCCCAGTTCGCCTAATGTGTGCATGAGTTTTTCCCCCTCGTGACAGCGCGATGCAGCCCAGCCTCAGTGGATTGGGAGCTATGTGCTTGTCAATCTCAAAATGCAAGACGATTATTGGACAAATACTGTGAAAATGCCCGCCCACGGAGTCTCATGGACTCCCAGCCTCAGTGGACTTCAATGGCATTTGGGAGCGATGTGCTTTTCAATCTCAAAATGCAAGATGGTTATTGGACAAATACTGCGAAAATGCCCGCCCACGGACTCCGAGCCTCACATGGGAGGGACATGGCAGTTTCCGCAAGGAGACTGGTGATTGGTGAAAGCAGCCAGATATTTTCTTTGATTGACAGCTTGTTTCAACTATAGACAGGCAGCGGTACAGTGTTGCCAGATTGGGCGGTTTTAAGTGCATTTTGGTGGGTTTTGAACATATTTTGGGCTGGATAACGTCAGCAGTATCTGGCAACATCAGTTCAGTCCCATGCGGATTCGCAAGTGCTGTGGTGTATTGTAAGAGATCAGCTTACATTTCGATTTCATTCATTACATACGGTTTCTACCAGCTTTTTTAGTTTGTATATATTTTCATTGTAAATAAAGTGTAAATATAGTGTTGTCAAGTTTGCTATCTTAGTTCCAGAAATTTCGTTTCTTTGAGTGACTGAACTTGAACTTGAGGGGGCTAGTCAGCTAGCAAGAAAGCTGCGCACGGATGCCAAGCATTGCTGATTTAATTTTGGCGAAGCCATTTGCCAGTCTTCCTTTCAAGGAAAAAATTAAAGAGCAGGGTAGACCAACGCCTCAAATTGACTTGGTGAAAAAGGTAGGGAATAATACTTGGTCCTTTCAGCTCTCCTGGTACGAGAAAGTGAATTGGCTAACAGCAAGTGACCCACATCAACAACAGTAAATAGGCTACTTTAGTAATATGTCATGGATGGACCAAAAATATAGAATCTATTTAAAATGTTTATGCTGAGTATATTATATTGGAATATATGTTTTTCTGGATATGAATTAAACACAGCTACAATTTGGAAAACATTTTTAAACAAAAACACAGCCGAGGTCAATTTTTAAACAACATGCCACAATTTTAAAATATAAAATGTTAAAATATAACCCCCCCCCAACACCACCATCATGTATATTGGACAGTAGGCTAATGGGCCAAAGGAACCTGTTATTTCACAGTTTGTGACTCTGCCAACAATCAGCCAGATCAGAGGCAAGAGTATGGGCAAAACTGATGTGTTTTTTCTTTTAAAATCTGGAAATATCGTAACCGACCAGCCTCCCCTGTTTGAAAGACTACCAGCCGCCACTGGTATGTAGCATCATATGTCATTACTCCATCCATCCATCCATCCATTATCCTAACCACTTATCCGGTGCAGGGTCGTGGGCAAGCTGGAGCCTATCCCAGCTGACTATGGGCGAGAGCCGGGGTACACCCTGGATAAGTCTCCAGATCATCACAGGGCTGACACATACCGTAGAGACAAACAACCATTCACACTCGTATTCACATCTATGGTCCTGATGCCCTATGTCTGGTTGGAGTCTCATCACATCGCTCCTGTGGAGGACGGCCCCATATGGACAGTTGAAAGTCACATTTGGAAGATGCTCTGGACACTTACAGTAATGCTTTTATGGCTGAGGACTACAGTTGACTTGCTAACTTTAGAACTGCAGTTGTCATGAACAGTTTTGCACTCAAATTTCCATCAATGAAGAGTTATAACATCAACGAAACTGACTTCATGTTAAAACTGTTAAAGATGTTATAGTCATGTTGTCTGTTATCACCCAAATGAGATGGGTTCCCTTTTGAGTCTGGTTCCTCTTGAGATTTCTTCCTCATGTCGTCTGAGGGAGTTTTTCCTCATCACCATCGCCACAGGCTTCCTCATTGGGGGTAGATTAGGGATAAAATTAGCTCATGTTTAAATTCATTAAAATTCTGCAAAGCTGCTTTGCAACAATGTCTATTGTTAAAAGCGCTATAAAAATAAACTTGAATTTAGAGCCACCAATTAACCTAATCTGCATGTCTTTGGGGGAAACCGGAGCACCCATAGGAAACCCACGCAGACACGGGGAGAACATGCAAACTCCACACAGAAAGGCCCCTGTCAGCCACTGGGCTTGAACCCAGAACCTTTTTGCTGTGAGGCGACAGTGCTAACCACTACACCACCGTGCCGCCATATGGCATTATTATTTGCTCTAAATACTTTAAGCTTTGGATGTGAAATTGATTTCATTTTGCTATTGTGTCTTCTTCCATGTCCTGCCTTGTTTAGTCCATCAAAGATGTGATGTAGTAGTGTAACATCATGTTTATGTTTGTTTTTGACCATCCTATCATCCTGGGTGAGGGATGCAATGAAGCAACATTCTTGTGTAAATATATCAGATGAGGTAGCAAAACCAACCGTATCTTGCCTAGAGCGTCCACGCCGTTGTACTGTAGTATTATATTTTAATGTATGCTGTGCTTGCTACGGATTGACAGGCAAAACATGGTGTAAACAGGACAGAAATCAATAAAAAAAAATGGCACACGGATGGTTATGGAAATATTACAGAATAAGTTCTGACAGCCGAGAGTTTCACGACGTTACAGTTGGCATGACAGCTCTGTTTGTGTGGAGCGAGGTATTGTATAATGCGACTTGAGGAAGTCAATCTGTCACGTTCCAGCGCTAATGAAACCAGTTGGTCCCTACAAGCACAACAAAACCTGAACGTGTGTTTAAAAACCTTGCTGTCAACATACCGCCCATCATCTACAATCGCTTTTTTCTCCTTTATAGCTGTTCTACCGTTCTCTTACATCATGTTGAGTACATCATTTCTTACTATCTGTCTCGTTGTCTCAGTCTCATCCACTTATTAACTCGCTCACATCTTCTGGTTCTTCACTCAGTCGTTCCACATCAATAATAATCTATGAGTCAAATACGGCCCTCACTCATCCTCATCCTTCTCCATCTCTAACTCTGTTTTCTTCACTGCCTGTCATTTTGCATTTATGCACTCATCACCATTTATTCGATTCCGCCCTTCCATTCCTCATCAAGCCTCATTTTACCATTTTCCGTTCTCTCCATATGGAACATTCGTCCTGGAAATCTTCTCTCATCTCATCTTGTTCCTACTATTCTTTCCACACTCTCACCTCTCTCGCACCCCCCACCTTTATCATTTACTCACCACCTCCTAATAATAACTCAAGCGAGTTGCTGAAACAGGCGATGCGGGGGACTTGGTGGATGGACGCAGCTGACGCATCCCTCTGCAGGGAGTGCTAAAACCATCCTAAGCGGGATTAGACCACAGCTAGTGTCTCTTATGTATCTCTCTTAATTAAAAACAGAGCTCTGGAGTGCACCAGGCTTTCTGGATGCTCTCCGTCTCAGAGATAGTCTGAATTAAAGCCTAGGAAGCCTTTCGTAAAGCTTTTGGTTATGAGTGCGGGTTTGATGCGGCTTCGCTGCTGAAATGGGTTTAATTAGGCTTGACTAATGAAGTGATGTAACATTTTCTGGCCAGACGTGCAGACATGAGAATGTCACAGTATCAGGATTGTAGCCTTTTGAGTGTCTTTTTTTTCCCTAGAGGTTTTTTTTTTCATATTACTTGGCATTTTCTTCGCAGGTATTTTTTTCCTTCGAAAGGTAATTTGTCACTAAGTGACGCATGGTGGACGGGGCTAAGGAAGTCCTGATCGAGGTAATCAATGTATGCATGCACATATTTGTGTGGTAGCCTGGGACAAACCTTCACATGATCAAATTCTGACATTTTCTACGGTTAGTTTTGCAAACGACCCAAACATTTTCCTCAACTGAAATGTGTTTCTCCTTTTCTCATGTCAATTACAAGTAACATTCTAGTATTTTAAAGTCTGTGTCCCCTCCCATGCAAAAAGAAAAAAAAAATCACATTCGAAGATGCCCTGATTACACTTAACAGTTATTCCATGAAATCAAGTCGTACATGAACTGATAGTGGCTATAAGCCATGTACAACGAGATTGAGTGGAATAACTGTTTTATTTTATCCACATTCACTGGATTTTGAGAAACAGATCATCTCATCTCATCTCATTATCTCTAGCTGCTTTATCCTGTTCTACAGGGTCGCAGGCAAGCTGGAGCCTATCCCAGCTGACTACGGGCGAAAGGCGGGGTACACCCTGGACAAGTCGCCAGGTCATCACAGGGCTGACACATAGACACAGACAACCATTCACATTCACACCTACGGTCAATTTAGAGTCACCAGTTAACCTAACCTGCATGTCTTTGGACTGTGGGGGAAACCGGAGCACCCGGAGGAAACCCACGCGGACACGGGGAGAACATACAAACTCCACACAGAAAGGCCCTCGCCGGCCACGGTGCTCGAACCCGGACCTTCTTGCTGTGAGGCGACAGTGCTAAACACTACACCACCGTGCCGCCCCCTATTATTATTATTATTATTATTATTATTATTCCCTGTTCCTTGCATTTTGCACTGCCAGTACTGAGAGCTGCTAAACTGTTTCATTGTTTCTAAAACAATGACAATAAAGTTCTATCTTATCTTCTAATCTATTATTATTATTATTATTATTATTATTATTACTACAACCCCGATTCCAAAAAAGTTGGGACAAAGTACAAATTGTAAATAAAAACGGAATGCAATAATTTACAAATCTCAAAAACTGATATTGTATTCACAATAGAATATAGACAACATATCAAATGTCGAAAGTGAGACATTTTGAAATTTCATGCCAAATATTGGCTCATTTGAAATTTCATGACAGCAACACATCTCAAAAAAGTTGGAACAGGGGCAATAAGAGGCTGGAAAAGTTAAAGGTACAAAAAAGGAACAGCTGGAGGACCAAATTGCAACTCATTAGGTCAATTGGCAATAGGTCATTAACATGACTGGGTATAAAAAGAGCATCTTGGAGTGGCAGCGGCTCTCAGATGTAAAGATGGGAAGAGGATCACCAATCCCCCTAATTCTGCGCCGACAAATAGTGGAGCAATATCAGAAAGGAGTTCGACAGTGTAAAATTGCAAAGAGTTTGAACATATCATCATCTCCAGTGCATAATATCATCAAAAGATTCAGAGAATCTGGAAGAATCTCTGTGCGTAAGGGTCAAGGCCGGAAAACCATACCGGGTGCCCGTGATCTTCGGGCCCTTAGACGGCACTACATCACATACAGGAATGCTTCTGTATTGGAAATCACAAAATGGGCTCAGGAATATTTCCAGAGAACATTATCTGTGAACACAATTCACCGTGCCATCCGCCGTTGCCAGCTGAAACTCTATAGTTCAAAGAAGAAGCCGTATCTAAACACGATCCAGAAGCACAGATGTCTTCTCTGGGCCAAGGCTCATTTAAAATGGACTGTGGCAAAGTGGAAAACTGTTCTGTGGTCAGACGAATCAAAATTTGAAGTTCTTTATGGAAATCAGGGACGCCGTGTCATTCGGACTAAAGAGGAGAAGGACGACCCAAGTTGTTATCAGCGCTCAGTTCAGAAGCCTGCATCTCTGATGGTATGGGGTTGTATTAGTGCATGTGGCATGGGCAGCTTACACATCTGGAAAGACACCATCAATGCTGAAAGGTATATCCAGGTTCTAGAGCAACATATGCTCCCATCCAGATGACATCTCTTTCAGGGAAGACCTTGCATTTTCCAACATGACAATGCCAAACCACATACTGCATCAATTACAGCATCATGGCTGCATAGAAGAAGGGTCCGGGTACTGAACTGGCCAGCCTGCAGTCCAGATCTTTCACCCATAGAAAACATTTGGCGCATCATAAAACAGAAGATACGACAAAAAAGACCTAAGACAGTTGAGCAACTAGAATCCTACATTAGACAAGAATGGGTTAACATTCCTATCCCTAAACTTGAGCAACTTGTCTCCTCAGTCCCCAGACGTTTACAGACTGTTGTAAAGAGAAAAGGGGATGTCTCACAGTGGTAAACATGGCCTTGTCCCAACTTTTTTGAGATGTGTTGTTGTCATGAAATTTAAAATCACCTAATTTTTCTCTTTAAATGATACATTTGCTCAGTTTAAACATTTGATATGTCATCTATGTTCTATTCTGAATAAAATATGGAATTTTGAAACTTCCACATCATTGCATTCCGTTTTTATTAACAATTTGTACTTTGTCCCAAATTTTTTGGAATTGGGGGTTGTATTATTATTATCATTACATTTTTTAGGACACTATTTCTCCCTCCGTTTTCAACCAATCATTACCAAATTTCACATGAAGAATACCTCTGGGCTGAATTACGTTTTTATGACTTTTGGTGCTGATCTGGATCACCAAACCGGAATGATCCATGAAAAACGGGCTTTTTTCAATCATTTATAATCTGTCAATTTTCATGATTTTTTTCAATCAATTTTTTAAATTTGTTCAGCAAAATGACCTTCATCTTGACCGTCAATTGACAAAAGTCAGCTAGCGCAAATGACTGTGTCTCTATCTAGTTATATTTTCATGGCAAATGACGAAATGAATTAAACCTACTAGCAAATCAATATGGCGGCACAGTGGTGTAGTGGCTAGCACTGTTGCCTCACAGCAAGAAGGTTCTGGGTTTGAGCCCAGCGGTTGACAGGAGACTTTCTGTATGGAGTTTGCATGGTCTCCCTGTGTCTGCGTGGGTTTCCTCTGGGTGCTCCGGTTTCCCTCACAGTCCAAAGACATGCAGGTTAGGCTAATTGGTGGCCCTAAATTGTCCATAGGTGTGGTTGTGAGTGTGAATGGTTGGGAGGAGAAAACCTCTAGAATAATCCAGTAGAAGGCAACAGGAAACCACTACTGTAATGTTCCCTGGAGACTCTGATAGCTGAAGCCGTCAGAGCGGCCATGTCACTGTAGTGATATGCCAAAATGGAAATCAATATGGACTAAATCTGTTGGGTCTATTGTGGTCTTGTATATAACAAAGCTATGGAGCCCCATAAGTGTGTGGGGATTTTTTTTTTTTTTTGGAGCTACTTTTGTGTTCCTTCGCAATACTTTTTATGTTAACCCTGATTGCAAGAAAAAAAAAAAGTAGTTCCAAAAAAAAAATCCCCATGATGACCCTTAAGGGGCTCTGTACAAAGTAGCAGAACCTTTTTTTTTGTTTGTTTATTAAGTTTTTTTTCTCTCTATTGTCATGAAAATCAAGACTTTTTCCCATTTTTGGAGCGTCTGGGCAGGCATTCTGTATTTCACAGCGGATTATGTTGTGCTAAATCATCTTGGGCTGTCCCGTTTCCCTCCATGGTAATGCAATCAAAAGGGCGCATATGGACAGAATTATGTGCTGTGTTCAGAGAATGCCAGAATCAATATTCTAACCCCTAACCCTTGCAGAGTTTGGATGTGATTTTTAAAGTGGAATCGAATTATGAAAGTTTGTTGTGTTTCCTGTGCCAAAAAACAAACTGCACTTATTTGAAGTGCACTAGCAGCGTTTGGAAAAAAGCAATGTCTTCTGTACAGACTGACTGTGAGTACAGGAAAGGATGGTGGATAAAGCTAAGCCGAGATATATTTCTGCATCCTTTCTCTCTTGCCTCTCTTTGTTCATTGGTTTGGGTGGAAATTGGCTTCGGAAATCAATCATGTGCTGATACCCGCGCTGCCTCCATATCGCCTTAATGCCAGCGTCTTGTTGAAAACGACACCAGACAAGCAAGTCTGCAAGCACGCAAACAAAGAAACCGCAGAGAGAAGGAGTCCTTGGCCAGCGGAGCATAAACATTCAGGTCTTTCAAACAGCCTGGATGCCTCAACCTCGCTTTCTTCCAAACAGAGCCAAATGCATAAATCTTTCAGGAAACCGTCATTCCGTATTCCTCTCTCCGTCAAGTAGTCCAACTTGTTATTGATCGCCGCTGCCTTTTTGGTGCGGAAATATTTGGCTTCAGCATTGGGAAATGCAAGCTCTTTATTTTTTCACACGTTCTGCGGCCTATTTGTGGCCAGTGCCACTAAACAGAGGTGAAATCAAGCCTGGAAGAGGCGACATGATGTGACGACGAATTTCAGCATGAGCTCATTAAGAAACGCATGTTCCTCATTTTTCCACTGATTAGTTCTTCCTTTTCTTTTTGTTCCATCGGATGCTGGTTTCACGGATGACATTTAATCAGAAGCGTTTGAGCATTACTGTGCGCTCTCTCTCTCTCTCATATATATTCACTGGCCACTTTATTAGGAACACCCATCCATCCACCTGCGGATTGATGCAGTTCTCTAATCAGCCGATCCCTTGACACCAACACAATGCATCAAATCATGCAGATACAAATCAAGAGCTTCAGTTAATGTTCAAACATCAGAATGGGAAAAAGTTGTGACCTCAAAGTGTGACTTTCTTTCACTGTGGCATGGGTGTTGGTTTGAGCCAGGTGAGTATTTTTGGTTCGAGTATTTCAGAAACTGCTGATCTCCTGGGGGTTTTCACAAACAACAGTCTCTAGAGTTTACGCAGATAGAATGGTGCAAAAAACACTGAGTGAGTGAGTGGCAGTTCTGTGGGTGGAAACAAATGCCGTGTTGATAAGAGAGGTCAGAGGAAAACGGACAGATTGGTTCGAGCTTTTTTGCCAGGAAGGATATAGTAACTCATAGCAACTCTTTACAACCATGGCGAGCAGAAAAGCATCTCAGCATGCAACAGCAGAACACCACATTGGGTTCCAGTCCTGCAGCCAAGAACAGGAATCTTAAGGTGATGATACATGGGGCAACTTTTTGGGCAACCAGGTGAAACACAGGGCAACTAATTAGGGCAACAGACAATCAGCAACAACCAATCAGACAAGAGCAACTCATTAAAAAAAAATCATGAGCTGCCCATCACTTTTAACTTGACGCAAGAGAGCTAACGTCATCCCTACATAGCTAGTGATAACTTTCAGCTAACTATGTTAGCAAAAATCACTGCTAATTAGCAAAATCCCATTCAATCTCTATGGAGCGGTGGTTAGCTAACAATAGTTTACACTTGGCTGAAAAAAAATATATATCATCTCATCTCATTATCTCTAGCCGCTTTATCCTGTTCTACAGGGTCAGAGGCAAGCTGGAGCCTATCCCAGCTGACTGCGGGCGAAAGGCGGGGTACACCCTGGACAAGTCGCCAGGTCATCACAGGGGGATATATATATATATATATATATATATATATATATATATATATATATATATGGGACGGCACGGTGGCGTAGTGGTTAGCGCTGTCGCCTCACAGTAAGAAGGTCCGGGTTCGAGCCCCATGGCCGGCGAGGGCCCTTCTGTGCGGAGTTTGCATGTTCTCCCCGTGTCCGCGTGGGTTTCCTCCGGGTGCTCCGGTTTCGCCCACAGTCCAAAGACATGCAGGTTAGGTTAACTGGTGACTCTAAATTGACCGTAGATGTGAGTGTGAATGGTTACCTGTGTCTATGTGTCAGCCCTGTGATGACCTGGCGACTTGTCCGGGGTGTACCCCGCCTTTCGCCCGTAGTCAGCTGGGATAGGCTCCAGCTTGCCTGCGACCCTGTAGAACAGGATAAAGCGGCTAGAGATAATGAGATGAGATACATATATGTGTGTGTGAAGCACATAAAAATAGATGTCCGTTGGTTCAGCATTTGCTGAGGTAAATTCACCACTTTGGATTTACACAGAACAACTTACCGGCATAAAAAGATATAAGTTGTCTCTCTTTTTCTTCACTGACGTTGAGACGCCGCCATCTTTGTTGAAAATTTCAGTAGCTCTCAGGTGGTCATGTGATTCGCTGCTAGCACTCTGACTGAACGATCTTAAAAAGTTGCCCAAAATGATCAAAACTGTTCAGATAGAAATTATGTTGCCCGACCTCAATGAGAAAGTATCAAAGCGCAATTGCCTGGCAACATTGCCCAAAAAGTGGCCCTGTGTATCATCCTGAAGGTATTCAAGAACAAGTTCCTATTAAAGTGGCCGGTGAGTGTATTCGGTAGCTCTTGCCCAGCCTGGAGAGATTGAGAGGTGGGAATGTTGTGTATGAGACAGATGCGGATAAACAGTCATGTTTAGTGCTTGAATCTGTCCGGGATCAAAGTCAGGTCTGTGTGGACCCTCAGGGCCAAAATGTCAGGTCAGCTGGTCAGAGTGAATGAAACAGCTGAACACATATTAAAACGTCAGCATGCATCAGGAGAGACAGACAGAGACGTAACCTGGCCAGACGCAAGTATACACACTTGTTACTTGTCTAGTCGTGACAAACACCAACATGTGCTCTGAGTTCTGGTTCGCTAAACATGGATTATAGGTGGTCAGAAGTGGAAATAATAACCTGTATTTATAGTTATTTACAAAATACTGAAGCAGAATTACTATGAGCAGCGCTATTTGTAGCCTTTCTCGGTAATCATTTACACTGATCACTTTATCAGGAATAAAACACTTCTGACGATCATCAACAACAAGCTGATGTGAAGCACACAGCGACGTTACTCTGGAGCTGATGATTTTACAATAACAGCACATCCTGAAGTGTGTTATTTATTTTATACAGTATCACCATTTATCTTTTTAAGATTGACACATTCTGATCACATTTTTATCCATTTATAGTTGCGTTTGTGCTATTTGAGTTCATCATCATATGAACTTGAGTTATTGCAGCTATAAATGGTCATTCACGTTCATGAAGTTAATGAGACAAAATAATAAGATATGACATGATGTGACCGCGGGATGGCCTAGCGGTTAGCGTGTCCGCCTCTCAATTGCGAGTTCTACTTGCGGTCGGGTCATACCAAAGACCATCATAAAAATGGTACTTACTGCCATCTGGCAAGGCATGCTGCAATACAGATGCAAGTGGGGAAGTCAAACTCTCGCGCTTACCAGAGGACCGCCCCCCCACTGTAACCAAGGCCGAGGGTTATCAAAACAGAGATTGGCGCCGTACCCATACACCTTAAAGAGCTGGTTAGTACTGGGACAGGAGACCGCCCGGGAAGACCAGATCCTGGCATGAGAGGGACTTTGATTTTGATGACATAAAATAATATTTTTTCAGAATTTTTCAGAAAAAAATGCAGCTTGTCCTGTTACTGAGAAACTGCAAAGCACAACGTACTGAAGACTGAGAGTTACTAATATATCTCCGATTATTAGAAATCCCCGGCACTGGAGTCTCCTTCCATAAACGTTAAAGAAATGTCTCCTTACAGAAAGCTACACTGGTATATTGGGGCCATTCTAGATAAAAAACAAAACAAAATAAAATAGAAATATAGAATTGAGGGAAGAGGTAATATTGCCAGAAAACAAAGTCATAAATTTGTGAAGAGAAGAAAAAAAAATGTGAGAAATTCCGAGATTAAAAAGTCATGAATTGACAAGAAAAAGAAATCAGATATTCTGTGAAACAACAACCACGCGCTTCCCGGCTGCAGTGCATTCTGGGAAATGTAGCTGAAAATCTCTTAGCGCTTTATTCTTTTATTTTGTGCGATCAAAAAGGAAATATTGTATTTCCTATAACTCTCAGCTCAGCCGTGGCATCTGTAACGCGATGACGTTGATCCAACCTTGGAAAGTGAAGTGATCTGGTTCGTTGATGAAAAAAAAAAAATCCCACAATATATTTCCGTCTTTTTAAATTTGTGATTCTTAATCTCGGAATTGCTGATTATTTTTCTTGCAAATTCATGACTTTATAATCTCAGAGAATATCTGAGTCTTTTCTCGTAAAAATCTATGACTTTAATCTCAGAAATTCTGAGTGTTTTATTTATTTTTTTTTTTCCAGAATATTCCCCCCTCCATTTTTTCTTTATGAAATAACAATACATTTTAAATCCATTTAAAATGTATTCATGTGCAATATCCATCATACAAGTCTTTTTGAATTAGCTGTTACTATAGAAACGATGATGTATTAGCACAAATGCATGAATACAAATTTATTTGCCTTGCAGACAGCACCACTCTCAGATCTGTGTTACAGAAAATTAATCAATGTAAAACTGAAAATTCAACAGTTCTGTGGTAAGCCCATATTTATAAATGTGTAAGTTTTGTGCATATGCTAATACCTAGCAAATAGCATCATTATAAAAACGAGACCGTCAATGACGGCGTAGTTCACTCCGGCCCCATCTAGTCCAGAAGGAACGATCTAAAGTGGGCCACCTTGTGGAATAAATGTTGCAAGCTATATACACTATATGCAAGCTAGAGAAGCTATATACACCCCAGGAATACCGACCTATTTGCCAGAAAGAATCCAAAACGGTTAGGAATTGACTGAGAAAAAGCAATTTTTGTTGAACTGCTCATTAAGGCTTAATTAGCCAATAACTTCATTAATAATTGTAATTCAGCAAATTTGGATAGAAGTTATATGCACCCTAGGTACCCCTACCTTCATGCCAAAAAGAATCAAAATCGGTGAAGAATTGAGGGAGAAGAAGCGATTTGTGTGGAAACTGCTCGTTAGGGCTTAATTACTCCATATCTTCATTATTAATTGTAATTAAGCAAATTTGGGTAGAAGCTATATGCACCCCAGGCAGACCTACCTTCCTGCCAAAAAGAATAAAAATCAGTGAAGAATTGATGGAGAAAGAAGCAATTTTCATGAAATGTGGACAAGGCCGGACAACACATGATGTTGTTGGCTGACATCCTGTCGGCTGGATGAGCTAATAAACATCACTTTCATGGACAACGTTTGTAGACTGTGGAATAAGTTTTAAAAACTGGACACACACACACACACAGTACCCTCATCAGTGTTGTAGTTGAGTCACTAAACCTCGAGTCTGAGTCCAGTCTCGAATCCTCAGTGTTCAAGTCCAAGTCATTAAATTTCGAGTCAAGTCCACTGTTGATCCGAGTCGAGTCCGAGAACCAGACTCCAACGGCACCATTTGACGGTGGCTGTTGCTGCCTTTATGTGAAACCGTCTCTGCTACTGTGTTGGACTAACATTACTGCTCGACTGCACCATTTTAGTGAAGAGGCTACAGATAAAAAGCTTGTTCATCGCTCAGCAAGCTCCACCCACTATCAACAGGGCAAATAACATGAGAGAGGGTTAACACTAGCTAGTTCATCACTCAGCAAGCCCCGCTATCAACAGAGCAATGAACATAGCATGTCACTTCCTTCTCTGGGTGGAGTCTTGCCAAATGACGATTGAAGTTCGAGGTTGTCCCCATCGTCTCCTCAATAGTTCTACTACATATAGAACACGTAGCATTGCAGTTTTTCCCACTGCACGAGAAGTCTGTATGAGCAAAGCGAACAATCCTGGGGCGTTCTCTCCAGGCATTTTAGCGCCATTAATGTTAGTTTGTTCCTGAACATGACGTATGAACAGGTGAATGTGCATTCTCTTGCATGAAATTAGTATAAAAATTAATGTAAATATAAATATCTTATGCCAAATTATTATGGCATGTTACAAAAAAATAAAGAAAAAATCTGAGTCCTCGACGCCAATTTACGACTCCAAATGCAGTTAATGCACGAGTCCGACTCATCAGTGCTCAAGTCCAAGTCAAGTCGCGAGTCCATAAAATTAGGGCACGAGTTGGACTCAAGTACTACAATCCTGACCCTCAGACTAGCGTCCAACAAACTAGCAGATCTTTTATGTGTAACCTTTACTTAGTCTTCTTCAAATAAACAGGCAATTCACAGGTTTATGGTTTTATGCGGCTAGAACTGCTTTCCTGCAGCACCACGGATTCACAATTAGCTTATCGCTTATAACAGGGCTTTTCAAAGTGTGGGGTGCGCCTCCCCTAGGGGGCGCCAGAGTTCTTCGGGGGGGCGCAACGTGAGGAAAAATAAACCAGAATAAGTTACTATTGCGGACATTTCGCGAACTTCAGCTAGCCTTTGCCAGAGACAAAATGGATCGATTTTTAGTACCTAAAGCTACAGTGAGTGAGGAGACAGAGTCTGGGCCAAGCAAAAAAAGAAAGAAGTATGACCACGATTATTTAAAGTCTGGATTTTCATGGACTGGATTTGAAGATGCTCCACTGCCACAGTGTGTTGTCTGCCAAGAGGTGCTAGCTAACGATGCTATGAGATGTTTAAAATGTGTAAAACAAGATGTTTTTAAAAAAAGCACACGTTTAAAATGTGTAAAAAAAAAAGATGTTTTAAAAAGCACATATGTTTAAAATGTGTAAAAAAGAGGTTTTAAAAAAGCACAGATGTTTAAAATGTGTAAAAAAAGAGGTTTTAAAAAAGCACAGATGTTTAAAATGTGTAAAACAAGATGTTTTAAAAAAAGCAGATGTTTAAAATGTGTAAAAAAAAAGATGTTTTAAAAAGCACAGATGTTTAAAATGTGTAAAAAAGATGTTTTAAAAAAGCACAGATGTTTAAAATGTGTAAAACAAGATGTTTTAAAAAAGCAGATGTTTAAAATGTGTAAAAAAAGATGTTTTAAAAAGCACAGATGTTTAAAATGTGTAAAAAAGAGGTTTTAAAAAAAGCACAGATGTTTAAAATGTGTAAAACAAGATGTTTTAAAAAAAGCAGATGTTTAAAATGTGTAAAAAAATATGTTTTAAAAAGCACAGATGTTTAAAATGTGTAAAAAGAGGTTTTAAAAAAGCACAGATGTTTAAAATGTGTAAAAAAAGATGTTTTTAAAAAAGCAGATGTTTAAAATGTGTAAAAAAGAGGTTTTAAAAAAGCACAGATGTTTAAAATGTGTAAAACAAGATTTTTTTTTAAAAGCAGATGTTTAAAATGTGTAAAACAAGATGCTTTTAAAAAGCAGATGTTTAAAATGTGTAAAACAAGATGTTTTTAAAAAAAGCACAGATGTTTAAAATGTGTACAAGAAAAAAAATAATGTGTACAACAACCATTTTTTTTAAATACGAATGGAACATTAAGTATAGCAACAACAAAAATTGTAAGGGGGGCGCTGTTGTTTATTTGCTCTCTGAGGGGGGGCTGACTCTCCCACACTTTGAAAACCCCTGGCTTATAAGATTTCATCACACCTCTCTGTGGAAAACAGCTGCCTGGCTTCCATGCCAAGCGTCCGGATGGCACATGGAGCCAGGGGTGCCCTATACTTAGCCCTGACTCAGGGATGTCAGCCATGCATTATTTAGCAAAAGGATAGCTTGAGATGACACAGGCACAGCCAAGGAGTGTGCCAATGCACCAAGTTTCTTATTAGCACCATGCCTCGTCAGTTTCTGTATCGCTCCAAGTGCCACTGTGTCTGCCTCGCTCTGACGTTTGTCCCTGATCGTCTCACTCGTTCAGATCACTGAGATGGCACTCTTTGATGAAGTAGGTCACTTTTAAAGTCACAGTCCTTGAATTTGGTCTCGAGCTGGAGTGTTTGCTCCCCACCTGCTCCTTAAAAGAGCCCAGAAATATCCCAGGATGCATTTATCACGTCTCCACTGGCTTATGATTTCGCTGGACGCACTCAATAAATCGTATCGGATTTGGCTGCCGCATTTTAGTCCTCTCCTGTTAGCTGCTCATCTTCTCCGAATCTGTGCAGTTGCACCTGTAACCCTTGAGCAAAGTATGATTGGACCTTGCGAGCTGGAAATTGAGCTCTCGCGCCAATCTCACACACACACACACACACACACCAATCTAAACACCTTGGATGAGTTATAGAAGAACCTCCGGCATTTTATATTTACGACCACACTTTGATACAGGCTGATGAGCAAAATCCAGAGTGGCTCTGGAAACCACAGATGATCCGATACACACTTGCAGTCATAAAAATACACACACACACACACACGTGCTACAAGTGCAGAACCAAACCAGAGGCTGCCTTTTCAAATTTGCTTAAGCCATGAAGCTACCGTAAATGACAGCTAGTCAATGCTAGCATGAATGTGAATGTTTTAGTTTAAGGGAAAAAGACAGACATGGATTATTCAGACACTTCGGTTAGTCTTCAGGGAAACATGAGAAGAGATGGAAAGAAAGCGACACACTTCGCCAGCTTATTTACACGTAGCGCTAGCTATGACAGGTAATTTGAACAAATTCTCCACAGACTTCAGAGCACAGACGATGAGGAAATAGAGAGAGAAAGAGAGAGAGAGGTGGAAGAAGTGACTGAAATCTGAATCGCCAGAGAGGACAGAAGAGAGAAGGCAGCAGGACAGTTGTGTATCTCAATCGCCCGACGCAATCTACTTCGCTGAGCAGAGGGAGATAGCAAATAAGCGTCAAGATTTCAATCTGGAACCGAGAAGCATTCGTGTTTTTAACAACAGAGAAGCCGAGCTGTTGAAAGAGCCGGACGATTTTATTTATCGGTTGCGTCAAAGTTTACAAAAGTGTCTTCTTTTTTTTTTTTTTTTAACCTCAGGAGATCAAACTATAGGAATGAGATTGAAGACAAAATAAAACATGGGAAGGATGAGAGAAGTGAGGGAGGGGAGATAAATGGCTCCCAAAGTCTACTGATTAATGCCATCTCTGCTTTTTTTCACCCTCTTGTTTATATCTGTCTGTCATCCCCCGCTCCGTCTTCTTTCTAGAAGGAACAGGAAGCCTGTTGGGTCGTATTTATAGTTACTGTTCATCGTGAGTAGCATTGCACTGTCTGTCAGAGCTCCGAGTAAATTGGAATACATTTGTTAATGGGACGCTGGTGAGCTCGCAGCGAAGATGTGATGACTCTATTCTTCCACTTTTTTTCCCTTTATGGCTGATGTGTGTGTGTGTGTGAGAGAGAGAGAGAGAGAGAGAGAGAGAGAGAGAGAGAGAGAGAGAGAGAGAGAAAGATGTATGCCTGTTTGACCATATTGAGTTAATATTAGACAGATAGTTTCTAAAATACATTTTGGGGTAAGTGAAATATGTGTTTCCGTGACTCGTGCCTCACTCTACAGGCTTATATATATATATATATATATATATATATATATATATATATATATATATATATATATATATATATATATATATATCAGGCTTGTAGTACTTGAGTCAATTTTAATGACTCGTGACTTGACTCGGACTTGAGCACTGATGACTTGGACTCAGACTCGTGCATTAACTGCATTAGGACTCGGAAAATGGATACACATACATGTCAACCTATACGGAATGTCCGTATTTTATACAGATTTGATTCAATAAACGTAGTATACGGGCGTACAAATAAAGTTATACGGATTCTTTAAAAAAAAACTTCAATATTTATTTAGAGCTATAATCAATTCCCACGATGATAAAAGAGCGCATAACATTTACAAACATACTGTACACCACAAACAGCCAGTAAAGAGTCTTATGAAATCACAATTTATCTTATGGTAGCGAGACTTCGTTCCACTTTTGATCATGCGCACACCGCATTGCGAGAATCCCGCCAACCGGGAAGTAACATTTTGTTTGAAAAGCGTATTTCTACCTGAGCGACTTTCAATAGCAACTGAAAAGATTCTGAATGGGCACTCCGGCAAGATCAACACAGACACTTGCTGTGACATGCAGCCTAGTGAGATATTGGTGCAGACTGCTAAAAAAAAGCTGTCATGGAGTACAGTTCAGAACATTAGAGTGACACTTTGTGTTTTTGTCGAACATTGGAGCTTTGTATTCATTCTGAAGGTTTATTGTTATTAATATTGAATAAAAAGTAACTTGGATACATCATTGTTAAAATTTTAGGTAAATTATTTTAATTTGCATCTTATAAGGATTTTATAACGGAAATACGGATTTTGGAGGTTGGTTATACAGGTTTGATTGACCAAAGGTTGACATGTATGGACACGAGGACTCTGATTTTTTCTTTATTTTTTTGCAAAATGCCATAATAATTTGGCCTAAGATATTTATATCTACATTAATTTTGTACTAATTTCGTGTAAGAGTGTCATACCTGCGTGCCTTGGCGCGTGCATCAGATAGACTCTTGGGTGCACTCCAGACAGCGCGTCCGCCAAGCGGACTCTCATTTGCACGCCGTAAACGACTCGCACCTCCACAGGATTAAGGTGCAAACAGCGCACTGATATAAAAACTGTGAAAACACACTTACTTTGCGAAGTATTGAGATGCGTTGCTGACACATTTCCGAGCCTCATTTCTTTGTTTGGTTTCCTGATCCCTGATTTCCTGTTTCTCGTGTTCGATCCTGCTGAGTCTATGATAGCCTGTTTTGCCTCACTCGACCGATTGCCTGTTTCACCGTTTTACACTTTTGCCTGCCATTCTGGATTGTTTACCTGTCTTCACTTATATTAATAAACACACCTTCTGCACTTACATCCGTCTCCCAACCATCTCTGACAGAATACTTCACACTGCCTGACAAAGAGAAGCACATTCACCTGTTCATAAATTACGTTCAGGAACAAACTAATGTGAATGGCACTGAAACAGCCACCATCAAATGGTGAGGTTGGAGTCTTGGACTCAACTTGGACTTGATTTGAATCAATAGTGGACTCGACTTGAATTTTTTTTTTTTTTTTAATGACTTGGACTTGACTCAGACTTGAACACCGGGGACTCAAGACTGGACTTGGACTCAAGGTTTAGTGACTCGACTACAATACAGATAGATAGATAGATAGATAGATAGATAGATAGATAGATAGATAGATAGATAGATAGATAGATACAGTGGTGCTTGAAAGTTTGTGAACCCTTTAGAATTTTCTATATTTCTGAATAAATATGACTTAAAACATCATCAGATTTTCACACAAGTCCTAAAAGTAGATAAAGAGAACCCAGTTAAACAAATGAGACAAAAATATTATACTTGGTCATTTATCTACTGAGGAAAATAATCCAATATTACATATCTCTGAGTGGCAAAAGTATGTGAACCTCTCGGATTAGCAGTTAATTTGAAGGTGAAATTAGAGTTAGGTGTTTTCAATCAATTGGGATGGCAATCAGGTGTGAGTGGGCACCCTGTTTTATTTAAAGAACAGGGATCAATCAAAGTCTGATCTTCACAACACATGTTTGTGGATATGTATCATGGCACGAACAAAGGAGGTTTCTGAGGACCTCAGAAAAAGCGTTGTTGATGCTCATCAGGCTGGAAAAGGTTACAAAACCATCTGTAAAGAGTTTGGACTCCACCAATCCACAGTCAGACAGATTGTGTACAAATGGAGGAAATTCAAGACCATTGTTACCCTCCCCAGGAGTGGTCGACCAACAACGATCACTCCAAGAGTAAGGCATGTAATCACATGTCGGCAAGGTCACAAAGGACCCCAGGGTAACTTCTAAGCAACTGAAGGCTTCTCTCACATTGGCTAATGTTAATGTTCATGAGTCCACCATCAGGAGAACACTGAACAACAGTGGTCTGCATGGCAGAGTTGCAAGGAGAAAGCCACTGCTCTCCAAAAAGAACATTGCTGCTTGTCTGCAGTTTGCTAAAGATCATGTGGACAAGCCAGAAGGCTATTGGAAAAATGTTCTGTGGATGGATGAGACCAAAATAGAATTTTGGTTTAAATGAGAAGCATTATGTTTGCAGAAAGGAAACCACTGCATTACAGCATAAGAACCTTATCCCAGCTGTGAAACATGGTGGTGGTAGTATCATGGTTTGGGCCTGTTTTGCTGCATCTGGGCCAGGACGGCTTGCCATCATTGATGGAACAATGAATTCTGAATTATACCAGTGAATTCTAAAGGAAAATGTCAGGACATCTGTCCATGAACTGAATCTCAAGAGAAGGTGGGTCATGCAGCAAGACAATGACCCTAAGCACACAGGTCATTCTACCAAAGAATGGTTAAAGAAGAATAAAGTTAATGTTTTGGAATGGCCAAGTCAAAGTCCTGACCTTAATCCAATCCAAATGATGTGGAAGGACCTGAAGTGAGCAGTTCATGTGAGGAAACCCACCAACATCCCAGAGTTGAAGCTGTTTTGTTCAGAGGAATGGGCTAAAATTCCTCCAGGCTGGTGTGCAGGACTGATCAGCAGTTACCAGAAACGTTTAGTTGCAGTTATTGCTGCACAAGGGGGTCACACCAGATACTGAAAGCAAAGGTTCACATACTTTTGCCACTCACAGATATGTAATATTGGGTCATTTTCCTCAATAAATAAATAACCAAGTATAATATTTTTTGTCTCATTTGTTTAACTGGGTTCTCTTTATCTACTTTTTAGACTTGTGTGAAAATCTGATGATGTTTTAGGTCATATTTATGCAGAAATATAGAAAATTCTAAAGGGTTCACAAACTTTCAAGCACCACTGTAGATAGATAGATAGATAGATAGATAGATAGATAGATAGATAGATAGATAGATAGATAGATAGATAGAGTCAACCTATCTGTCATCTCTAACTTTATCACTCACCTGCCTACACAAACACACACTTCCACCAAAGTGCTCAGGTATTAAAACTGTGCATTACCAACTAACAAATTACAGTAAAACTTACACACTTTTAATGACTCAGAAAGCACAAAAAAGAAGAGTAAGGAAACATTAAGTAGAAAGCACAGCTGAATTAAATCAAAAACAAAATAGAAGTCATATAATTAATTCATTCATTTTCTACATCTCTTATCCATTACGGGGAAGCAGGAGCCAATCCCAGCTGGCATCAGGCAAAAGGTCGGGTACATCCTGGACGGGTCGCCAATCCATCACAGGGCCAACACAGAGAGACAGACAGCCTTTCACACTCACATACACACCTGTGGGGAATTTAGAGTAGCCATTTGAACTAGTATTAATCTGCATGTCTTTGCACTCAGGGATGAAACTAGAGCACCTGGAGAAAAACCACGCAGGCATGAGGAGAACATGTAGACTCTACACAGAAAGGCTGTGGGGCTCAAACCCAGAACCTTCTTGCTGTGAGGCGACAGTGCTAACTAACCACTGCATCACCGTAAGTCCTATAGAGGTCAGCCTTGAATACTGACCTCGGCCCAGAGGCCTCGGTCAGTACTTTCAAGACCTCGGTCACGGTATTTCACGATACGGACCTCCCAGCTGGTAAATAACATCTCGCGTTCAGTTACTGTAGTTGGTCCTTCACGTTTTATTCACACATTCACGTCCTCCATTTTTCTCTCCTGTTTCAAATTTGTATCCCACAATGCCTTGCGCAAATGGGGAAAGCCCACCACGTGATGCATGACGTAGTATCTTGTATTGGGTCAAGGTGAAGCAGGTAAAAATAGCAGAGAATTTAGGGCCACATGGCCTTAAATTCATTAATTGTTCTATTTTAAAAAAAAACTAATTAAATTGGAAGTCTGGGATTCGAATTCAGTAGCTTTCAATCTACTAAACAAAAATAATTAGGTGTTGGGGAAAATTCTTTTTATGACCTAAACTTGAAAAATCTGAAAGGCCATCTACCTTTTAATTAATTAATTTTGGTGGTGTATTTGTACTCCAGGTTCTATAATATAGAGATTATAACTGAAAAAAAAAAGATTTCAAAATAAAAATTAAATAATATATTTTAATGGCTCATTTTTACTCCTATAACATCGAGATTATAACAGCAAAATACAGATTGCAAATTAAAACCTAAATAAGACTTGTTTTTTTCAGTGTTGCATTTTTAATCCAGACTATTTAAATATCAATGTTTTTTTTTAATAAGGATTTTTTAAATGGGTTTTTGAATATATTTTTAATTGTGTTGAATTTCTGTTAATCCCATATAATATAGTTTTTCTTTTTTTCTTTAAAATGAAATGAATTAAATCAGATGGAAACATCTCAGGGTCTAGTACATAACCTCTGGATGGTTGTTTTATTTTACATTATCAACAACTGCAATCCTGAGCACCGCATGACATCACTACAACAGTTACAATACATCAACAAGTTCACGGCCTTGACCCTGAGGCTCTTGCCTCAAAGCAGACTTAACATAGCCTGTGTATCTATGCAAGCTAGCTACAGCACGCATATAAACCTATTGATGTGATCACAAATCAGATGTCTTCTCACAAAAATAAATAAATAAAACCCCATTGTAAAACGATCGCATATAAAGTGCATCTGTTCAGTGCATCATGGTCTATCAGCATCATGGTGGAGCGTCAAACAATAAAACAATTCAAACATTCATCCTTGGACTCCACCTTTGTTAACCAAGGAATGCTTGTTACTTACCAAATCATGTTTTTCTGTAAACCATGAAACTTAATACCAATTTCAGGACATAAACTATGTGAAACATCGATCACAGATGTTCCACAGATATTTCATAGTTTCATTTTCAAGTCAGGAAAATGGGCTTGTTTTGTATCAACAGTTTATTCAAGAAAGTGATATTTTATATTGATACCTGTCGATATACTTTATGAAATAAAATAAAAAACATTTCTATTCTCGGGCTGTTGGAGCCCAGTACAGATATAAGCACTACCTAGAGAGAGGAGAAAATGAGGATTGAAAAACAGCTCGAATAAGATGAAATGAGAGACACTGAGAGTGGGGATTACCCATCCTGCTCCACTGGAGAATGTAATTGGAGTAAGGAAAACCTCAGCCAGCACTGCGACACCACACAAAGCTTCCACAGAGCCAGGAAAAGAAGAACAGTATAAATTACAGTTAAATTGCATTTAGACGTCATTAGAACGATGACTGGTGGTGAGTGTTGGAAGAGAGGTGACAGCAGAGTGATAGGAGAAGGAGGAGGTTTAATTACCTCAGTGATTTATGGATAGGACACTTTTTAATCAAGCCATATTGTTACACTGTTATGGCCTAGTCTCTTCAGTATCAGCCTGAGTCTGTTACAGTCTGGTCTGTATCCAATCTTTCTTTGGTCTAAGTCTCATTTGGATTCTGTCTCGGGTCTGAGGTCAGATCTGGGCCTAAATTGAGTCAGTCTGGGTGTGATCTGAGTCTAATTTTGGTTTTGTCAAGTCTGATTTTGACTCTATGTTCAAATAATGAGTTGGATTTTGAGTCAGCATCTAACCCAGGTCAAATTCTGGGTCAGAATTATTCTAATCTGAGTCTTGCTTTGGGTCTGCATCTCACCTGGGTCAAATTATGAGGTTGTTCTGAATCTAATCTGGTTCTAAGTTTGAGTGTGCATCTCACCTGGGTCAGATTGTGATGCTGGTCTGATTCTAATCTGGGTCTGATTTTGGGTGTGCATCTCACCTGAGTCAAATTCTTGGTTGGTCTGATTCTAATCTGGTTCTATGTTTGAGTGTGCATCTCACCTGGGTCAGATTGTGACATTGGTCTGATTTTGAGTCAGTATTTAAGATGAGTCAAATTCTCGGTTGGTCTGATTCTAATCTGGGTCTGAGTTTGTGTCTGTCACTAACCTGAGTCAAATACTGAGTTTGTCTTGTTCTATTCAGGTCTAATTTTGATCCTGAAACAAACCTGGGCCAAATTTACAGTCAGTCTAGATCTGATTTGGGGCTTAATGTGGGCTGGTCTTTACTTAAACATGGATCAAACCAAAGATTAGACCCAAAAGTACACCCGGACCAATCCATGTTTAAATTTGGCCTTAGGCCAAGTTTACATTAGACCGTATCTGTCTCGTTTTCTTCGTGGATGCACTGTCCGTTTACATTAAAACGCCTGGAAACGCCGGGAAACGGGAATCCGCCAGGGTCCACGTATTCAATCCAGATCGTGTCTGGTCCGGTGCTGTGTAAACATTGAGAATACGCGGATACGCTGTGCTGAGCTCTAGCTGGCGTCGTCATTGGACAATGTCACTGTGACATCCACCTTCCTGATTCGCTGGCGTTGGTCATGTGACGCGACTGCTGAAAAACGGCGCGGACGTCCGCCTTGTATCACCTTTCATTAAAGAGTATAAAAGTATGAAAATACTGCAAATACTGATGCAAATACTGCCCATTGTGTAGTTATGATTGTCTTTAGGCTTGCCATCCTTCCACTTGCAAGTGGTAAGTGACTTGCGCACAGCGGCTCAGTCCCGAATCACTGCTCGTGCACTACACTCGCGCGCTCTGTGAGCTGCGCAGGGCCGGAGTGCGCACCCTCCAGAGGGCACTCGCTGTTCAGGGCGGAGTGATTTGGAGCGCAGCCGCTGAGGAGGAAGCGATGAGCCGCACTGACACATTTCAACTTACGTGCCGAATTAGTCATGTGATTAGCGTATCCGTGTATTGGCATTGCTGTGTGCACACGAATTGTGTATTGGTGTTGCTGTGTGCACGCTAATCGTTTTTAAAAACGTTAATCTGATGATCCGCTGATACGGTCTAATGTAAACCCCACCTTAGATAGTTGCATCCACCCATTATCTGTAACCGCTTATCCTGTGCAGGGTCGTGGGCAAGCTGGACCCTATCCCAGCTGACTATGGGCGAGAGGCAGGGTACACCCTGGACAAGTCACCAGATCATTGCAGACACAACCATTCAAACAAACAACCATTCACATCTACGGTCAATTTAGAGCCACCAATTAGCTTAACCTGCATGTCTTTGGACTGTGGGGGAAACTGGAGCACCCGGAGGAAACCTATGTGGAGAACATGCAAACTCCACACAGAAAGGCCCCTGTCGACTGCTGGGCTTGAACCCAGAACCTTCTTGCTGTGAGGCAACAGTGCTAACCACTACACCACCATACCTCTTATATAGTTACAGTCTTTGTGCAAATTTAGGGTGGTCTTGGATTGATCTAGGTATGATTTGGGTCTAATTTGGGTTTTGTGTCTCATCTGGATGTAATTTTGGTTTGGTCTGGCTCCAACCTGGGTCTAAGGAATTTATCTGGGTTATTTTAAGTACTGAAATGCCTTCAGATCCCTGCAATACATTACTGAAGAGAAGAGGATGGTGAGAAGGTGATGTAAGCATGTAGTAACTCCTCATCTGAGCTTATTGTTATTGTTCTTCTGTCCAACATCACTCCCACATACCTCTCTCTTTAGGTCTCCTATGGCTAGCCCTTAGCTCATTAGACTGCACTGCTGCCGGTTCTTTACTTAGTAATTGTTCCTGTAATATACTGTTCAATTAACCTATGCAGTTCTCCAACAACTCAGCCAATGCACATAAACACACAGTTGCAACAAGGCTGAGGTGGGCAGGAAGAGTGAGAAAAACCAGGGGATGCCTAAGACAGAAAAAAACACATCATAAATATTAACTTTCATTTAAAAATCCTGACTGATGACTCTTTAATGACCTAAAAAAAACCACACACATGAATTTTTAAGGAGGTGGTGCATGTGTGATCTGGGTGAGTGGGTTAAAGATAAAGAAATGGAAGGCTAGCGTTACTCCACTGGGGGTTTCAAGTGTTTCTCTGCAGGAGCTGTTCGACGCTGTACAAGCCATACCTGTCAACTTTGAGGTTTGAAAAAAAAGGGATATTTCCCAGATTTTTAACTCAAAATAAGGGAAAATTTCGGAAAGTCATACCCTTCACCAAAAGTGGGTGTGTAGTTGAATGGGGGGCAATTTTCTATCTAGTATTTGTGATTTCCTGTACTCTGGTGCATGTTGGTGCTAGCCAAGACCCAAACTCAATATGCTTATGGTTTATAGAGTGCATTTGTGAATAAACCATACATTTATTTTTATTTGCTTTCAGTGGTACCAGTTATTTCCCAAATTAAGGGCTAAAATACGTATCTTATGTTAAAATAAGAAAGGTCATTATATAACCAGTCAATAAATTCAATTCCATTGCAATTTATTATGGTTTTACCATAGTCATGGCCTCGGAACGATAGATAGATAGATAGATAGATAGATAGATAGATAGATAGATAGATAGATAGATAGATAGATAGATAGATAGATAGAGTAATAAAGAGATAAAGAGTAATATAAGATATTAAACCAAGAGTGATTTAAAATGGGTAAGTTTCAGATAGAAAATAAAATAGACAATGAGTGGATAAAACAGTTAATACACCACTTAGTTTACACTAGGCTATTTATGAGGTCTTAGCCAGGACATACTTAATGTAAACATGTGTAGCTTACCTTTGATTATTTGGGAGGCTTTCGTTTTCCCCATGGAAAATTTCTTTGCGATGGAAGAGTCTGGGAACATTCCAGCCACGCACTTGTTGAAATCATCAAAGAAAGAGAGGCTAATGTTTTTCTTAGCTATTAGCATCGCCATCTTGACCTCAGACCTAATCAGTGTTGCCAGATACTGCTGACGTTTTCCAGCCCAAAATATGCTCAAAACCCGCCAAAATGCACTTGAAACCGCCCAACTTGGGCGGGAAACCGCCCAATCTGGCAACACTGGACCTAATCACTTGTTCAGCCTCACCTCCGGACGTAGTTATGTAATTACTGATGCCTGAGAGGGCGGGGACGTGAATTCATGGCCCGACTTCCTGCTGTAAACTCCTGTCAGAGGCGCGTCATGAATTCTGGACCTACTGACTTTTTTATATTGTGAAAGTACGGGACTTTTATATAATGTGAAAATAGGGGATATTTTCGGGAAAATAAAAAAACGGGAAGACAGCGGGAAATAAGTCAAAATAAGGGATTTCCCGGGAAAAACGGGAGGGTTGACAGGTATGGTACAAGCCTCCATGTCCTTAAACTCTCGCCTCATCTCTGATATGCTCCTGGATGCAAAACAATCCCAATGCCTATGAAGTTTTTGTCCAGGAGGCATGTCTGGATCTCAGTCCCTCCATAGGAGCCGTGGCCTTGTTGTGCATGTCAGTTTCAGTGATGGAGGCATGTCCACCTGCTCCTTTAAGAGAGCTTTTTGCTGTGCTAATCGGTGTTAATTAGCTGGCAGGTCAAAGTTTTTAGTCATTTCTTCCTGGGTTTGTCACGGACAATTTGTGAATGTGACGTGTGCATCGCGTCCTTTTGGCAGGGGTCGTCAGCAGAGAGAGACGAGCGAGGTGATCTTTGACCTGCTGTCGCTTTTGAGCATTATGAAATTCAAACGCAGGTGCGTCTCTGCGGTAATAATGCTATTATTAATATGCATGTCATTGCTATTAACCTCTGCAGGAAGCGAGCAGAGTGTCAGTGAGCTAGACTATTCTGATTAGGCCAAGAGATGGAGGGGACGTGTGGGGTCTCGCCTACTCAACAACATCTGACATTAACACCTCAGTCTGCCCACAAGAGGCCAACAGATGGTTCTGACTCAACAGTATAAGTGGTGTGTGTGTGTTTCTGTGTGTGTGTGTATGTGCCCACTCAACATCTTGGCTAACGTTTGCATGTATTTCGAGTAGGCGTGTGCTGATTTGTGGTCTGAACACAGTGAAGTGCGTTTGTGTGTCTAATGATGGACATTATGACTTACTCATTATGACTGATTTGATTCTCTTCAGTCAACCTCTTCAAGTGAACTCAACGATACAAGTTGTTTGTAGGTTGAAAAAGACTTACATTATATCAAATATAAGGATTCCCATTGTCAAGGCAAAAAAAACAAACAAACAAGTCTGCAACCTTTCTCAAGTTCCACTCTTTCACTATGGTTCCTACACTGATCTAAATTACTTCCCCAAGTGGGTCTTTTATTGTCATTCCTCTGCAGAACTCACATACATCGGAACAAAATACCATTTTTAAATGTCCAAAGCGCAAACTGTTGAATTATCAGTCTGTCATTGCCCAGTCTTGTTTTTGTCTATGAACAGACTAGCATGCTAGGCTACATATGTCCAAATCAACACAAAAATGTTCAAGCTTCTGCCATGGCCATCTCAGTCCTCTGACCTGAACCTCGTTGAAAATCTGTGGGGTGAGCTGAAGGGAAGAGAGCACAAGAGTGTGCCTAGGACTCTGAATAATCTGGAGAGATTGATTGATCTGTTCTGGATCGCCAACCTTTTACAGGAGAAGACTCAGCGCCGTTTTACTGGCAAAGGGAGGTTATACAAAGTATTAAACGCAGGGGTGCCAATAATAGTGGCACATGTGTTTTTGTTGAAAATAATTATTTCTTCTTATTATTATTCATTTTTTCAGTGTGAGATGAATCGACTTCACCAAAAGGTGGATTTTTTAAACTATTTTTACTAATCTTTACAAGGGGTGCCAATAATTTTAGAGGGCACTGTATCTCATTGATGGTATTTTTGTTGGCATGTGAAAAGGGGTGGGGCTTGCAACAACTTTCTCACTCCCACACAATGTTTGCTACGATTCATTCTTCGATTCTTTCTTCTTCTTTTTTTGTGATTCTACGCGCTGCAGTGAACCGAACTCGGCGAATTTCAATTCGTTTGACTCGCCTTTAACCTTGCACAATGTCATACTGTATAATTACCGTACCTACTACAGAATAACAAATTTTAAAGACAAGAAGGATTTGTGTGTGTGAGATAAAACCAAATTAATATAAAAAAACAACAAACAAATACAACACAACTGAATAGAAGTGAAAATTACGTAAAAGATCCGTTAGTCCTGTTTGTGAATCGACTTGCTCATCTGATTCACTTTAAAAGAGTCGCTTAAAGTGAACCAATACAGTCTTGAAGTCCTCATCAAGGTCACTCATCTGTCCTTGTTTGTTGAAAATATGAGTATTTTTGACCTCACTGTTTTTTTTTATACTTGTACATCATTCCTTTTGAGTTTGTCATCATAAATTAGCTTAAAATCATTACTTTGGTGTATTTTTATTTTATCCTGAACCCTTCTGTTGTTCTTTCAGAAAGTTGGATTTTTCTCACTTTTTCAGTGTGAGATAAAGCAACTTCACCAAAAGGTGGATTTTTCTAATCTTTTTTTAAAACTAATCTTTACATGCAATTAATATAAGACACCTTTTCTTACTGCTTATTTCCATTTGCAGTTATTTTCACTCATGTTCAGTACAGCAGTGGCTACAATTATCGACAGTCCATAATTATCGACACTTTTTTTCAGATTTACCAATAAAAAACAATTTTACAAACGTGAGTTTCGGTTACAACAGTTATTACTGGTTAATTAATCAACTGGAAGACCTCCCTCACCCTTTGATCTTGTTGTCTGATGACAGCTCGTTACCTGAGATGGAATTTTTTTCAGCACAATCAGCAATTTGAGGAAAACCCGGGCGTTATCATCGCAGGTAAACATGGTGAAAAGATCATAGGCATATTTTTACTGATCAAATTCACCGATATTTCATGATCTCCTTGTCAAAACCTACTTTGTTTCTTTCTCTTTCATTTGACAGTCGCCATTTTGTATCTAAACGCGCGTTTGAGAAGTCACGTGAGGTGTCAATAATAGTGATCACTTTCACCGGTGTCCACCATTATCGACACCCAGTCGAATTAAGGGACATTTACAACTGTTATGGATCGATCTTTGCATAACATTGTTGAAGTAGATGAAGTACTTTAAAAAAATAAAAGTGCTGTGATTTATAATTTTTTTTTCTGATTCATAACAGAATGGAATGTTTATAGAGTATTTGGAATCCGATTGCAATAAATAGAATTAGACCAGAATTAAATTCCTAGCATATAAAAATTACATGCTTGAAATATTCAGATTTTTCTATTCCAGTCAGAAAATATTTTTTGTAGTTTGTTGTAAATATCTACCACATATTACAATATCAGTAGACATTTTATATTTTGGTTCGAGGAATGACATGCGACCTTTGACCTGGATTTTCATGTAGTTACAATATCAATTCCCTGTTGACATTTATTGGTAAACTACAAAACTAGAAATTAATACAAACAACAATGCATGATTAACGAAATGTGATCTACGAAAATACTTAGAAAGTGGAACAAAAATATTTTCTGACGCAGGTTAAACATTATCAGTTCATTTGTTTACAAACATTAGAATTACTTCCTCGTTTACGTAAGCACCGACATCCATATATTTATATAAAATATATTTTGTACTAAATGTAAGTCTATGTAAAAAAAATTAAATAAAAACTATGTTTTGTTAACTTAATAACACATACCAATTATTTTTTAAATAAAAAAATCATCTGGGTGTTGATAATTGTGGAACAGTGTCGATAACTGTGGACAAAGGTGTCAATACTTGTGGAACGGTGTCACGTGATCTGATATGCTAAGTAATCGGGAATCAACTCTTTTTTTTTTTTTCCAGTGGAAGTTTGAGTAACTATTCATGCACAATTTACGTATTGAAAGTCTTTTCTACTTTTGCAACGGCCAAAAGATCATTAATGTGTTGATAATTGTAGCCGCCGCTATAGTTGGCTTGTGTTAGCAGTAAAAATTATGAACATTCATGAATATGATTTAAAAAATCCAGTCAGAATTTTCTGACTGCTTAATTCTAGTCTTGTTGGGCTAAAGATATCTTGTTTTTGTTCAAATGATTACAAAATGGCTGTTAACAATGCAGTTTTTGGTTGTGAAGTATCTAAAAGCATGGGAGCAAAAGAATCATGAGAGAGATCCTGGTAAATTAGCATATGCTAGTCAGTTAGCTAGCGTATAAGAAATCCTGTCAGGCTAGTTTGTGTTAGCTGGCTATAGCAGTAAAAATGATGACCTTCATGAATATGACTTTAATACTGTCCAAACTTCAGTTTAAATTTTAATCTCGCGTTAGCAGGGAAAATTATGAAAATGTATGAATATGACTAAAAAATATTGTCAGAATTTGATTACCCATGTTCACTAGTTAGCTTGCATTAGAAGTGAAAAATATGAACAGAAATCCTGTCAGACTACACAGTATTATCTTAGTTAGCTGGCTAGCTTAAAAGTAAAAATAAATATGACTCAAAAATACTGTCAGCATTTGAACTTTTTTTTTTTTACTTTTATTTCAGTTCAGTTGTTCAAGTTTGCTAACTGGCTAATGCTATTTATTAGCATGTCCTAAAACTCACCTTGGAAATCAACATCTCTAGCCGTTTCATCCTGTTCTACAGGGTTGCAGGCAAGCTGGAGCCTATCCCAGCTGACTACGGGCGAAAGGCGGGGTACACCCTGGACAAGTCATCACAGGGCTGACACATAGACACAGACAACCATTCACACTCACATTCACACCTACGGTCAATTTAGAGTCACCAGTTAACCTAACCTGCATGTCTTTGGACTGTGGGGGAAACCGGAGCACCCGGAGGAAACCCACGCGGACATGGGGAGAACATGCAAACTCCGCACAGAAAGGCCCTCGCCGGCCACGGGGCTCAAACTCGGACCTTCTTGCTATGAGGCGACAGCGTTAACCACTACACCACCGTGCTACCCCATATAAGAATCATCTCTGATAATGAAACACATTTTTGAAAATCAGGTAAACTTTGTTTTTGCAAGCGTGTTATTGATGCCCCACCATCTGCTGGGATTCTGTATAGTACTGGATTTACACGAGGTGCAGATGGGAGGAGTGTGACACTAATTGGGGTGTGAACGTGCTTTGACTTGGGTGTAATGAGAGAGTGATATTATTGCGAAAGTGAGACTCGGCTTCTGCTGTGATTAAACCTGCCACTCGAGCGAGAGCTGACACCATCGCAGTACGCCACTGACATTAAGTGGATAGAATAAGCATACTTGTCACTTCTGTGCTATATTTAAATAATCCCACCAAGTGTGTATTTCAGCTTGCTTATATAAACGATGCAAGCAGTATGCAGTATCGGTCTCCTTATTGGCATACAGAAGCATTTTATAAAGTTAGATTTTACATTTTGAGACATTTATTTGACTATGGTTATGGCTGAGTATGAAGGGAATGGGAGACCTAAAAAAAGAAGAAAAAATCTCACTTTTCCCTTAACTGATTAAAAAAAAAAAAACTATTTGCCAAAAGCATGTTTGGCATTTTTTTTTCTCTCCAGAAATGTTTGCTTCTTTATTTTTGCACTCCACTGCAAAGAAAAAAAAACAAAAAACAAAAAGGGATTGCTAGATATACACTGTTTCACAAAATGTGGCTATATTTAACATATTTTCACTTTCTCAGACCTCATTTTTGGCAGTGGGGACCAGCAGTGCTCATGAAGCTAACAGGTAAGGCTACCAGTTTAACACTGTGCACACTTAACTATCTCCCACCCATATATATTTAACAATTATTCACTGAACCTGAGGTGAATAATTGTTTGTATAGGTAATCTTATGGGGCCGAGTAAAATTAAGTCGCGAAGCGTCACGAGGGCAATTTCAAAACTTTGAAATCACGAGTGAAATTGATCATTAATTTTACGAGGAACCATACGGTTACTTGTTTATAATATATACGGCCAAATTCATACTTTGGAAGCCATTCAAGTTCACAACATTTGTCATTCATGTTTTCTGAACCAATCAGGGCGCAAGACTATCTTGCACGTTTGAATCAGTTTCTAAAGCATTCCTGGTTTTTGCAAATCTCTCGCATTTCCCTTGAGGACTTTTCATGATTCTTGAAAAGTAACATCTTTCAGGATTGATCCCAAATATTTCTCTTGTCTCAAATGCCCATTCAATGCTGCCTGCATTACTTTGAGAGGGTCTGGTTAGTAGTTTTCCATATTTTCTTTCCTCACTTCTGCATAAAACTGCGATAGCACCTTGTCTAACTCACAGCATTCATATGCCACTAGAGAGTCGTTTATTTGTCTTTCTGCGGCCCATTTCTTAAACATGGAAAGCCAAAAATTCGTACTTTTTTTGGTATTTTCATTTTCGCTTGCAGCTTTCAATTGGTTTATCATTTCTTCGTCAAATATAGCGAAACGCAGCATTGCTGAGTCAGCCATTTTGTTGACAAAATTTGCTAATTTTTGTAACCGTAACCAAGCAAGGAACTAGCCAATAGCATTTCAGAAATACGGCCCCGTGTTAAGGAAAAAACCCTCCTTGATTGACCAATCAGAATTGAGTAATTCGGCCCGATGTATTATAATAGTAGAAATACACAGGTGTTATTTCTACAACCCCGATTCCAAAGAAGTTGGGACAAAGTACAAATTGTAAATAAAAACGGAATGCAATAATTTACAAATCTCAAAAACTGATATTGTATTCACAATAGAACATAGACAACATATCAAATGTCGAAAGTGAGACATCTTGAAATTTCATGCCAAATATTGGCTCATTTGAAATTTCATGACAGCAACACATCTCAAAAAAGTTGGGACAGGGGCAATAAGAGGCTGGAAAAGTTAAAGGTACAAAAAAGGAACAGCTGGAGGACCAAACTGCAACTCATTAGGTCAATCGGCAATAGGTCATTAACATGACTGGGTATAAAAAGAGCATCTTGGAGTGGCAGTGGATCTCAGAAGTAAAGATGGGAAGAGGATCACCAATCCCCCTAATTCTGCGCCGACAAATAGTGGAGCAATATCAGAAAGGAGTTCGACAGTGTAAAACTGTGAAGAGTTTGAACATATCATCATCTACAGTGCATAATATCATCAAAAGATTCAGAGAATCTGGAAGAATCTCTGTGCGTAAGGGTCAAGGCCGGAAAACCATACTGGGTGCCCGTGATCTTCGGGCCCTTAGACGGCACTGCATCACATACAGGCATGCTTCTGTATTGGAAATCACAAAATGGGCTCAGGAATTAGTGCGTGTGGCATGGGCAGCTTACACATCTGGAAAGACACCATCAATGCTGAAAGGTATATCCAGGTTCTAGAGCAACATATGCTCCCATCCAGACGACATCTCTTTCAGGGAAGACCTTGCATGAAATTTAAAATCACCTAATTTTTCTCTTTAAATGATACATTTTCTCAGTTTAAACATTTGATATGTCATCTATGTTCTATTCTGAATAAAATATGGAATTTTGAAACACACATCATTGCATTCCATTTTTATTTACAATTTGTACTTTGTCCCAACTTTTTTGGAATCGGGGTTATAAAAAAATATTAAAAACTGTATTAAAAAATTATTTCAATCTTCAAAAGCAGAATGCAAATTTAACAAGAAGACAGCGTCATCTATATCCCCCGCCCTATATACCAACTATATACCAAGTTTCAAGATATTATTTGTCACATTTTTCAAGTTCTGCTGCAGGAAACCTCTTTACACTGACCTCAGCAGCCCATGGCATAAACCCACCAGACCTTTGGTCCAGGTGAGCTAAAAATTTAAATTTCTCACATTTCTTAGTATCAAAAGGCACATATACATTCCTTAATCAACACATATACCAACTTTCAAGACCAAACCACTCATAGTTTTCAAGTTCTGCTCCGGAAACAAAACCTACCGCTCAGACTAAGTGGAGAGACTAAATCTGAAATTGTTTCCAAGGAAACATGAAAAATTTAAATTTCTCAAATTTCTTAGTATGAAAAGGCACATCTACATCACCTTGTTAACATGAATACTAAGCTTCAAATCTGTATCATGTTTTGGATATATGCTCCGGAAACAAACATTGCTCTTAGAAATTAAGTCAAAATCTATTTTTTATGAAAAAATTTGAATTTTTTTTTTTTCAAAAATCCAAAATAGCAAAAGGCACCGGTTCATACGTTGCTTGATATGTACACAAAGTTTCATGAAGATATCTTCAGTAGTTTTAAAGATATGGCCCGGAAACGAAAACGTGACTGGAAGGATGGACGAGCAGAACCAGTTTCTATATCCTCCGCCAAACTTTGTTTGGGCAGGGGATAATAACGGTGTGACGCAGACTTGTGTCACTTATCTACATCAACTCACATAAAATACTTTGTTTTAAAATAGCTAAAATAAATCACAACTCCACCTGACCTTTGAATAGTTTTAAGGCCAAACTTCACAGCATTTTTAGTGCTTTTAGGAACAGCATTTTCTTTTATAATTCCTAATTCTTCCTCACTTACAGTGACAAAACGCTCGGCTGCCATTTTGCCGAGTCGCTCGAGGTGATTATCAAGAAATAGTCTCGACCAGTCAGCGCGCACGATTTTCTATCATCACCTCTGTATTTATAATATATACAGTACTGTGCAAAAGTCTTAGGCACCCGATGTTTTTTCATTCAAACTTTGTTATAGGTTTCTATTTTATGACTTGTACATTATCGAGTCAAAACATTGCAAAAACATTTTAAAGTCCAAATGTTCGTCTTCCAGCACTAAATTAAATGTTACAAAAAAAAAGTTTGTATCTGAGCAGCATATTCCATAAGAGAGCACTTTTCAGATTGAAAAAGAAAACATAATAAAGGTTACTGGGTTTTGGTGCAAATTTAAGAAGCAAGTGTGACAATCAAAGTGTCCAGAAGAACTGTGGCTGGTTCTGTAAGATGCTCAGTAAAACCTACAGCTCACTTCCTTATACACACCAAATATTGACTTTGTTTCATTTATTATGGCTTACTGCTTACTGTTTATAGTATTTTTTTAAGTTAAAACATTCAATTTCATTATTTTTTAAGCCAGTTTTGGTCTACAGCATTTATATAAGTTGTAGAACGGTACAGAGGAAGTCCTGAACAGTTAAAGGCAAATTTATTATTATCAAAATTCTATTTATCTCATTTTATTACATATCAAAATGCATTTTTGATCGCTATTTTGTCACTGCTATAGCAAGTTATGAGTGTTTGAAATTGCAATCAAATATGTCAGTCCATATGTCAAAGCAATGGCCGTAAACAAGATTCGTTGAGACCTGTGCGAGACATCGTAGGACGGAAGTAAAACATACAGCGGAAATCAAAGTGACCGACATCTGCCAACGTTGCCAAAAGACGCGTGCGCCCTCTTTCAATTGCTAATGTAATCAAGCCGGAAGTTTTGTTTGTTTTGATAGTAATCAGGAAAGTTTGAAAAAAGTAGGCAGTAATTGTGATTTAAACTCGTTTTTGTGTAATATTTCGTTGGGAAAATAGTTTATTTGGTGGAATAAACGTGATACAAGATGCAGAGTACGACACTTCACATTTCGAAGTCTCGCACAAGTCTCGTGAAGATCGCGCAGATAAGCGACGCCTGCCGTGGACCAAACGAACTAAATTCAACACGGCTAAAAACCAAATAGGCCGATAAGTATAATATTTAATTGCAATTAGTTGCCGATACGTGTCATGATATAAGGTTACTAAAACCGAAAACGTAATTGAATAACACATTAATTAAGAAATAAAGCAAGTTTAAAAATGACTTCAGTTCTCCTTTAAAAGTGCAGTGGTGCAGTACAATAGTAGCTGCACATTGGCATTCCATGGTGTTCCGTAGTGGTTCAGTTCCAAAAACTAATAGAGTAATGAAACCTAACAGTATATAGCATAATGGTTGATGAACAGCTAACGGGAGCAGCAACAGACAAATGTGTATAGCGGTGTGTTACTGTGAGCTTATCACTGCTTTATGTAGCACAAAAGACTAATGTACAAAAAAGTGAATTTGTGGAGTGTATGTGTGTGTGAGGCAAAGTTCCAATTCAGGGATGGGGGTGGTTTGTGAAAGTCTGATTCAGCAGAATGATGACCATGGAGGAAAATTTTTCCTTCGTCTGGTGATACTGTGAGGTGCCAACGCACCCTGCTGCATCGACGTGCCACCGGTACATCATTCATCTCTATAATACTTTCTATACATAGTGTTTCTTAATCTCGCACTCCATATTTAATCCAATGAAATGCACAAATCAAATTATAACTATACTATATGGCCATCCCAATTCAGATTTGGTCTCCCTTTGCTGTTCTAATAACCTCCACTTTTCCTCTGCAAAGTCTTTCTATTAGATTTTGGAGCATGGCTGTGGGAATTTGTGCTCATTCAACCACAAGAGCATTAGTAAGATCAGGCACTGGGGTGTAGTCAGCATCCCAGTTCATCCCAAAGGTGTTCAATGGGCTTGAGGTCTGTGCAGGATACTCAAGTTCTTCCATTCCAACCTTTGTTGAGCTTGTGTGCTTTGTGCACAGGAGCACTGTCATGCTGGAACAGATTTGGGCCTTTTGGTTCCAATTGTATGCTTCCATATACGTGGCAACAGTTTGGAGAAGAACAGGTGGCCATATTGTGTGTATTATCATCATTCTGCCATCAAACTTTGGGCCACATCATCTGCTTCTTGTGTCATGCCAAATTATGTGCTCAGGAAATTAGTCCATGCGCAAGATGGCTGCATACTACATGCATAAATTTGTTGCATTTTTACAAATACAAGTGTATTGAATACACAGCATGAGGAACCACTTAAGCTAAAAAGCTAACATTTGACACCAAACAAGCCTTGGATAAATAACAACATTTCTGCTAACTGGTCTGTCTTTTGCTATTATTCAGCAACACAGTACAAGTGCATTCCTTGATCGTAATGGCTATGCAAAGCTGTCGTGCTGATATAAGAAGATAATGCTCTCAGAGAGGGAGAAAAAGGCTTTAAATGCAGGTTTAAGAGCATTTGAATTTCAGTGGAAGTCAACAGTAATTGCTGAGAAGGCTGCACTTTGTTTCCAAACATTATTATGGCATTGTGTTGTCACATTTTCAAATAGTGCAGCAAGAACACAAGCACCAAAGAACCTGGAGACACATTGTAGTTTTTGGTTGTGAAGTATCTAAAAGTATGGGAGCAAAAGAATCATGACAGATATCCTGGTAAATTAGCATATGCTAGTCAGTTGGCTAGCATATAAGAAATCCTGTGAGGCTAGCTTGTGTTACTTAGCTGGCTATAGCAGTAAAAATGATGACCTTCATGAATGGGACATCTGGCTCATCTTGGCTCATCTGACTTGGTCTTCATTCAAGGGGCTACTCTTGGTTTTTTTGAGTGCAAGATTTGTCTGCAAACCATTTATTACCTCACCCGCGACGGAGTAAGTGGGGCGAGATATTGTAATCAGTGCAGTTTTTTTGTCTGTCTGTCTGTCTGTCTGTCTGTTAACAATCTAGGATCCAGACGGTTGCACCAATTGACTTCAAATTTTCAGGGTAGGTGGGCAATGGTCCATAGATTACCTGATTAAATTTTGGGGTAATCACGGTCAAGGTCACCGGAAAGGTCAAAATCGCTTTTTTTTTCCCGATAACTTTCTTCAATTTCATCGTTTTGACTTCAAACCAAAACCAAAATGTGCATCTTTCAATTCTGCTTCCAACCATATGTTGCATGATGGGGTAGCTTGGACAGTCTCCATAGCGGTTGGGGGTTAAAAGTCAGGAAGGTCAAGGTCATTGGTCAAAATAACATATTTTCCATTATAGCTCAAAAACGGTTGCCGATAGACAGATATTTACCATTATCAACTTATAGGAAGTGCCATATGGGATTTCATTTGGCACCATGATCTTTGACCTTGAGTGACCCTGAAAGGTCAAACTGAAGGTCATGGGTTTTCAAACGGCTGTAACTTTAAAATGGTTAATGATAGCCAGATATTTACCATTATCAACATATAAGAAGTCCCATATGGACTTTCAATTGCCACCATGACCTTAAATGACTGAAATGTCAAACTCAAGGTCATGGATTTTCATAGGACTATAACCTGACAGCTGATGATTGAGAAATATTACCATTATCAACATATAGGTATAAAATAAGTGCTGCCGAGTGAGGTTTGTTTTGCCTGGCAACACTTGTTAGGAATGGAAATGGAATTAAGCGACATAATCGAAATGATCAACACCACCATAGCAACATTCTTCTTCTTCTTTTTTTTCTGATGTACATTCCAGCTAAATGCCATGCATAGACCACATAGCAAAACACATTTATTAGCCAGACTTTCATGTTCATTAAAACATTCCTGGAAGAACTGAAGACCTGACAAAGGACTTGAATATTGCTCTTTGAAATGCAGCGCTTTCAGTGCTTTGCTATGCAGCAGTGATGGAAAGGAATCTTTTTTTTTTCTGAATTGAGAACTGAACTCCAATACTACAATGAAAAATCTAGCAGTGTGCTAATGATATGAAAATAAATGCATAAAAGTATCATAATATATAGAACATTGTTTTTCAAAAGCCACAGCAAAACCAAACGGTGTTATTGGGAGCAGCTTCATATACATTTAACAAGATATTTATTTGCCACAGCCATAATAAAAAGCACGAGGGAGTGCTTGAATCTGATGGGTCAGAAAATGTTGATTAAGATTCTATAGCAGTAGCTTTAACAATACGTCCTACTACAAAGCAAATCACAGGTTTACATTAATGTTTGAATTCTAATGTTATCATTTGTATAACAAAACACAATTTAAATAGTGCTACAAGCAGCGATGAGGGGGCCAAGCAGACAACAGGGCATAGTTGCCATGGAAGCCTGATGTCCCCTCCCTTATTTTCCCTGCTTGTGCTCCTTTGTCTCATCTCGTCTGTCTGTCTATACTTTTGAGAGACTCTCTCCGCACTGCTCTCTAAACTAAAAATCATGGAATTGATAAACTGGTCTCCTAACGAAATTGACACAGTTTTCTCGACGAGAAGCCTGGGTTTGGAGGAACCCGCCTGTCCTGCCAGAACGTTCGCAGCTGGCTACATGATGGATGCGTGGGAGCAGTGGCAGGTCGTGTGCCTGGCAGTTCTTTCTGTGGAGGACGTTGAAGACATCTACCTATTCGGAACCATGATTACAGGACTTTTGCTGACTGGATTAGGCATTGCCCTGGTTTATCGAGGAAATCAGGAAACGGTGACGGCTGTTCAAAGCCCCATAAAGCTGCCCGACATGACTGAAGCAGTGGGCAGAGCTATCGGCACTCAGACTGTGGCTTTTCAGAACTTGAATCGCAACATGGATAACATCATGGAGAAGCTTTCAGCTTTGCAAAGGAAATGGATTGATTCGGAGACCAGAATGGACAGAATGGACAGACAGAGTGGTCATGTAAAAGAATGCGTCTGCTCGCCAGACCAAACAATCCCAATCTTATCTGCTTTCGGCTCCCTTAGACAGCACTGGCCTCGGCCAAGGCCGTTGCTGGGACAACATCTCCCCCTGAAGGTCACTGCTGTGAGACGCTCTCATATTCCTCCCCCCTCTTCCCGTGGTCGCCGCTTTTACCCCCAGTATGACAAGCGGGTGCGTGACCAGCGCCATCATGGCTGCAGGAGCGGAAGGCTGCTTTCTTGCGCTGGGTTACCTCTACCTCCCCCCTCCCCCCTTAACCCCCACCCCTGATCACCCCCCACCCCCCTCTTCCCCTCAAGTCCCGAGTCTTCATGTTGTAAAGTGTACTTGTGTTTTTTGTGCTTATGTGCTGAGGTGTTTTTTTTTTTTTTAATGTTCCCACACTGTACTCCTCACAGGAGCATAGTGTGAGGGTTGCTTTTTTTCACCTCCCCTCTCCTCATGTTACTCTGTATTTTTTCTTTTCATCCCTGTCTTCCTGTCCTGTCTACTCCCACCCTGTCAATTGTGTGTATGTGTGTATGTAAGGACAGGTTGATGGTCAATTTCACTGTTACTTGTGACTAGTGATAATAAAGGGTTCATTCATTCATTCATTCATTTTGTTCCTTGCTGTATGTATGCATACACTCATAGCAAGTTCATGTCAACTGACCAACAACTGGCAGAGATATGAGCTTCACTTTCTGTTTGGTTTCCTGTTTGCTGCTGAATTTGTTTGGCTGTAACAGACAAATGGTGTTGTAAACAAATAATCCATCTGATAACTTTCATGAAGCATTGACTGAAGATCATCTTCGCCAAATTTGGTGAAGTTTGAACAAAATTTGTGGGCTATGAAAATTTTTTCAACCTTTGGATAAATCCAGTATGGTGGCCAGATCAATTATGTTGACTTAAAAAAAAAAAGTTTCCATGTCTCAGCCTTGGGAAGCCTCCAGGATTAGCAGACATGAGAATTAATTTTTAAGGCAAACCCACCAACAGTTATTAATCCAAATATGTTTTTTGCTTACTGTAGCACCCCATTGGTCAAACTGTCAGCACAGGTAGGTCTACCTGCTGGGCATTTCTGCCTGAAGCACCTCCGATGGTGCCGTTGGGCCAGCTGCAGGATCATCAGCTGGGAGCCACCCTTCCCTGATGTTTCGCTCCTTTAATCCCGGAACATCTTGGGGTGGTGGAGCAGCGGCAGAGACGTCTCCCTGCCATCCCTTTCAGCTGGCCCTAGGATCCCTGTTTACCCCATACGTTATCCTTTCTGCTGAGCCACAGCCAGAAACTTCCTCTTTCTGCCTCTTCTTCCAGGTCTTTGAGTGCCTGCTTCTGCTTGGAGCCTGTGATACCAAGCACCTTCAGGAGCCGCTGGGTGGATACCCCAGTGTAGCCTTTTTTTATACTTCCTGAAAATGGTGTTCCAAGTCCATGCACCATGTTTGATGCCAATATATCAAAGCACTGCTGAGATATGACCTCACTACCTGTTTGGTGGCTTCGCTGCTGATTTCAATTGACTGTAAAGGAGGAACACTGTTGTAAATCGAGAAGACAACAAATAACCTCTCTGAGGCTTGGTCTGAAGACTTTGACCAATTGGTGGCTCTAGAGTACTCACACTGCAAACAGGAAACTTGGTGAACAGAATCAGTAGACTGTCTCCAATCAGTGTACCAAATTTCTAAATTTTTTGGCATAGCGTTCTTTGGGCAAACATAGAGACCTCTGCCAGAAGAAGAAGATGAATAATAAGAAAAGGTATAAATACAATGAGTACCTATGCAGCTTCCTGCTTGGCCCCCAATAAGGTATTTCTACATTGGATGTGCCACATAAAAGGATCAAAAAGATATTTGTAATTGTTTGCATGGTGAAGTCTTTGTGATGACAGGTTTATTTAGAATTTTTGGAAGGAGTCTCCAGTGTCAGCACTTTGTAATTAGCTGTATATATTCTTGCAATGGAAAGTGTTCAGGACGGGGGAGTTTGCAGTTTCTTGGTAACATGACTGTTGACTTCAAAAGAGAAAAAAAAAATGTTAACCAGACCATCAATGACGGCGTAGCTCACTCCGACCCTGTCTAGTCCAGAAGGAATGATTTAAAGTGGGGCACCTTGCACAGTTCTACTCTCAACCAGTCCAGCTCAAATATTTGAGAGTAGAACTGTGCAAGGTGGCCCACTTTAGATTGTTCCTTCTGGACTAGATGGGGCCGGAGTGGGTAGAAGTTATATACACCCTAGGTATCCCTACCTTCATGCCAGAAAGAATCAAAATCAGTGAAGAATTGAGGGAGAAGAAGTGATTTGTGTGGAAGCTGCTCATTAACGCTTAATTACTTCATATCTTCATTATTAATTGCAATTATGCAAATTTGAATAGAAGCTTTATGCACCCCAGGCAGACCTACCTTCCTGCCAAAAAGAATAAAAATCGGTGAAGAATTGAGAGAGAAGAAGCGATTTTCATGAAATGTGGACAACGCCAGACAGACAACGGACAACACACGATGGTATAAGCTCATCACCTGTCCGCCGGATGAGCTAATAACTGATATAAAGTAAGTGATTAAAATTAATCATGTTGGCAAATTGTTTTGGTACAAGAAGAATAATACACATCAGGATGCAGTGTTCCAGGAAAGTCTTCAACTTCAGAGCGGGAACCGTAACTCCGTTTCGCATTGCGCAACATCATACCATCCTGTCACTGATTATTTTCCTCCAGTACAGTATATCAGCACCAAGTGTTTTATTCCCTACATTCCTTACTAAAACTAGCGAAGTGTGTCAAAAACACAGTGCCTTTGAAAGCTTCCAGGAATCTTCAAAGCATGTGGCTGAATCAAATGAATCAAAGCATTGGTTATTTGATTCACTTAAAAGCATAGTTTGAAAGAATCACATTCCTAAGAACTACTGCTCATTACTACTCTCAAAAAACTGAAAGATATGCTTCCCTTTAGATTTTGCTGATATATTATTTCTGATTATACTTTCCACATTTGGATAAATGAATAGGTTTAATTTTGGCAGCAGAAATCGATTTATTTAACATCATATATCAAAGCTACATGCAGTATTCAAAAAAAAAAAAGAAGAAGATTATGAATCCTGAGTTTGTGTACAGACATAATTTATCATGAAAAGAAACTGATCATCAATAGAGAACATCTGGATAGACTTTAATCAATTGACTGGACTAACTTTATACTTCATGATCGCTCACAGGGCTGCACCCACACAGCTCTGAGTGCTTCTGAGACTCATTGAATTAATTTAAAATTTTATTATAAATACTTCCAGAGCTCTGAATTGAAATTAATTTGTGTCTATCCTTTTAATTAATACTAGCTATGCACATATCAGTACAAGACACATCTAAAACTGGCCATTTCAAGGCCTATCACTTAAAAATGTACTTTTACAAGGCTGAAAATCTGAGATTAAGGAATGCTGTCGGCCAAAACCCAGCTCACTGTAGGGTGGAACCCAAGGCACTGTCAATACAGCCATCTATTTTTTACTCGGAGCAGTGGATCATAACGTCTTATTTGTCAATGTGAGCTGACTGTGATGAATCTCACAGGCTTTATCTTTGGACTTGGCTTGATTGGAGCGACGCCATTGCCACAGACGTGTCTGAATTTAGGGCTCGGTGGTAAACAGATCAATTTTCATCGAAAGTTTTGATGGACCGTGTGCATATCCAGACTATGAGTGACACAGGCAGTGGACCTGTGCTGGAGCCATCCAACTAAACTGCAAAAGCTCGCTCCAGAGATGCATAAATAGCTGAATTACATCCAAAATGGAGCCTAATGAACCCCTACTTCACTTTATATTGACTTCTCAGCACAAACTGGATGGTATCCTGACAATATTGGCCAAGTTAATCGACCTCCATAACACTTTCATTACCATCTGAACAGAGCGGACCACGCAAAGGTCACTGCAACTGTGCAAACGTGCCAGTCGTTATTGTGCATTTTGCACTCGTTTCCCCAGAAATGGAACGCTACTAGTACAGATAAAATAAAAAAAAAGGACATTATTGTGCTGATTGTGTAAAACAGTCAGATTATGTTATCAATAATGCATGCTTATCAAATAAGCTGCAGGGAGGACAGGCTGAGAGAAGAGAGCGAACCCTGAATGATGTTTAATATCAAGTCACTTCAATAATAAATGGCACTTTATTATGTAAATTGTATTCAGTGGCAACTGAATGATGTCATTTCAACATACGTAGCTCCAATACTCCAAACTGTTACACAGATACCGTCAAGCTGGAAGAGCTACAAGAGTTTCGAAATGAAAGGGAATTTCATTAACCATGAATATCTAATCCACCCAAACAGGACATAATGCAGGGAAATTCATTACAATTAATTAAATGCACGAAATTGCTTTTTTGTTTAATGACATTGAAAATGGAAAAGTGAGAAAATTTTCAGAGCAAGAGCACAGGCGCTGCTTGTAGATGTATATGAATGCTGGAATATTTCCAGAATAATTTGTCATACTTGCCTATTCATTTTCATATAAACAGATTTTCAGAATGTGTGTAATTTTTGATCCAGTGATGTTGCCTGTGAGGTGATGTTTATTTAGCATTGATGGAAAGAGTCTTCAGTGTCAGCACTTTGTAACACTCAGAGGTGAAGACTTCAAGAAAGACATACAGAAAAAGAGAAGCTGGTGAGGAAAGTGTCTGTTTATAGCTGCTATAATGTAAGCGATAACAGGAACTAGCTTGTTTCTTGTGAATATTCAACAGTCTTAAATGTAAGTGAGAAAAATGAAACCATTTTTACCCATGTCAACTTTGTTGGAGGAGGTTATGTTTTCACCTGTTTGTTTGTTTGTCTTCCCGATGTAACTCAAAAAATAGTGAATGGATTTTGATGAAATTTGGAGGAAAGGTGAACCATGGGCCAAGGAGCAATTGATTACGTTTTGATGCAAATCCGGATATGTATGTGGATCCATAATTTTTTTTTTTTTGTCTATTCCCAACATAACTCAAAAAGTAGTGAACATATTTGGATGAAATTTGGTGGACAGCTTTAGTATTATCCTAGGTTCAAGTGATTTGATTTTGATGTTGATAATACACCGTATGTGGCTTGGCAGAGATACAGTATGCACCCTACTGCGTACCCTTCTGCTTTGTTAGTGTTGCAGTTTGCTGTGGTATAAAATGAATAAAAACACTTTGGGATATGCAGTTATAGGACCAGAACGTCAAGGATGAAGTAGCTCATCTGGCCTGCCATCAAAACAACCATGACGACCAAAACATCAAACAGAACTGAAATGTGACAATGTGAGAGAGGACCAACGTCCATGACAAATTGTTTACAACAGGAAAATCAACAAACAAATGACCAAGTTTTGTTCCCCGAGGGAAGAGCTACCCAAAACATCAATCAGAACTGAATTTGGATGAGAAATGAGAGAGGAGATACAATTCTAGTGAAAAGCCTGAAAACTCATTAAGGTGACATAATTAGCAGTTCTTTAGCAAAAAATTGACAATACAATGTGCAGAAGGACTAGTTTTTTCAAACAAAACAATCAGAACTGAAATCCACTGCGAACTGACAGAGGCGACACGATTGAACTGAAAATAAACTAAGTTGTAAACAAATTGTTTACAACAGGAAAACTCAACAAACAAATGACCAAGTTTTGTTCCTCAAGGAAAGATTTACCCAACACATCAATCAGAACTGGAATTGGGTAAGAAATGATACAATTCTAGTGAGAGGCCTGGAAAATTAATTAATTTAGCCCAATTAGTAACTCGTTAGCAAAAAAAATGACAAAACAATAACCAACTTTTGTGTGGCATGATGAGTTCTTTCAAACAAAATAACTGGAACAGATACCCATGGAGACTTGACAGAGGAGATATGATTTAACTGAATCATGGACGACGGATGCCACACCATGGCAATTACTCATTGGCCTTTATGGCCAGATGAGCTAAAAATAATCACTTTCTGAGTTGTGCTTTAGGTCCACCTCCAAGTCCAAAGTTCAGGAAAAATCCACTCTAAAGGATTGGGAGCTTATTGTGGAATAGCTCCCTCTCCAATAAGTATTACATTAGTGGTACAAGTCTAACCCTGAAATCCTAATTATAATAATAATCACACCCAGCCACCCCCTTCCATCCCATCCTTTATATCTTTCAGTAGGATCTACTATCAATACAAACTGGAAAATGGAAAATCCTGATTGGCTGGTTATCGAAACTCTATACCGATTAGCTTTGAGGAGTGCAATCACCTCAACTCTTTCATGCGCAAATCCTCTCTGAAATGTCTTCCTTACTGCCTGAATGCAATGCTATTAGAACTTTTTTGTCAGGAAAAAAAAAGTATTGATACCTTTTGCAGCTGCACTATCTCCCAAGTGCCAGGCCGAAGAAGTGACAAGGAAATTGCAATGTAGAGTGAGACAGGTTTGGACACCCCAGTCTCCCAAACTGATTATTATTGGTTACTGAGGTGGACTTGTTCCTATTTGCTGTCTAGAAAAATGACGGCATGCCAGTGATAATGCTGCGATCTGACGCTAGCGATCCAACACTTCTACCAAACCACGAGCCGAAAAGAAAACTTGTTTTCATTAGCAGGGCCTAGCAAGGCTAACAGATTATCTTGCTGGAATGATGGACTAATGAGGAGAGGAACATGGCGTGTGAGGAAAATATCAGTTCACTGCCAGTTCCTCAGAGCAGCTGATGCTTCTGCAGGAGGAACATTATGACTTTACAGGACGCCTACGCTGTGTTTGGCCATGTTTTTCTGACTAGTCTGAGAAACCTGTTGGTTATTATTGCATGCAATGACTGCTTTTAGATTAATGCGCCTTGCACTCTCTATCTCCCTGTCTCTTTTCCATTTTTTTCCATCTCTCCTACACGCCATCTGTCTCTTCTCCAATCACCAATTTCAAAACCAACTTAAGTCAGTTTTTTTCAACTCTGGTGGCCACGTGCAGACCACATTTTGTATTCCATGTCTCAAAATGCTAATGTCACCTGGCAACAGAAGATACAATATTAGCATCATACCATATGTGCTTAATTTCTGAAGAGGTGCTGGAACACCAAGGGAGAGGTTATCAAGTAATAAACAAGAACCAGGGGGTTGGAGAGTAACAAATTACATGTACTCCAAGTACTGTACTTGAGTACATGGTTCACTTTAATGGTACTTTCTGAGTCATAGTACTTTTACAGCTACAGCCTATAGGGAACACTCAGGATAACGTGTAAGGGGCAGCTTCTAGAAATGTGTATAAAATAACAGAAGCCCGCTAATTCGCTAACAATCCGTGCAAGCTACTTGCTAAGACTCCAATAGCATTTGGCTATGTTAGCTAGGCAGCTAACATTACTGTTCATTATATTGTAAACAATGGCAGTTGTGTTCACTTTGGCATAGCTCACTTGGATAGTTTACCTAGACTATAAACCCTAGGGAGTGGTGGTGGAAAAAGTACTAAGTGTATTGACGAGTAAGAATTTTGCGACTGTAGTAATAATTCACTAGAGTAAAGGAACAAGTTGTGAGCAGGAAAAGTAAAAGTAAACAGGATAGGAAAAAACTACTTGAGTGGTTATTTTACTATTTACTTTTTACATGGCATGGTGGTGCAGTGGATAGGTCTGTCATTTCACAGCAAGAAGGTTCTGGGTTCAAACCTCACGGCCGACGGAGGCCTTTCTGTGTGGAGTTTGCATGTGGTCTCCGTAGGTGTCCTCTGGGTGCTCCGGTTTCCTCCAACAGTTCAAAAACATGCGGATTAGGCAAAATACCCAGCCACTAGGGTTGCACAAGCCAGTGCATACTTGGTGCCAGTCCCAAGCCCGGATAGACTGGGGAAGGTTGTGTCAGAAAGGGCATCCAGTGCAAAACCAACGCCAAATCAAATATGCGGAACAGATCCGCTGTGGTGACCCCTAACGGGAGCAGCCGTAAGAAGATAATAACTTTTTACATGTCTACAATTAACAACTAAATTAAAAAAAAAATTTTCTATATCTAAGCAATGCATATTTGATTTTGTACCAGATGCCCTTCCTGATGCAACCCTCCCTAATCTATCCGGGCTTGGGACCAGCACCAAGTATGCACTGGCTTGTGCAACCCCACTGGCTGGGTATTTTACCTAATCCGCATGTCTTTGAACTGTTGGAGGAAACCAGAGCACCTGGAGGAAACCCACACAGTCGGGGGAGCACATGCAAACTCCACACAGAAAGGCCCCCGTCGGCTGTAAAGTTCAAACCCGGAACCTTCTTGCTGTGAGGCAACAGTGCTAACCACTGTACCACCATGCCGTGTAAAAAGTAAATAGTAAAATTATCACTCAAGTAGTTTTTTTTTCCTGACTATCCTGATTAATTTTACTTGAGTCATTTTCCTGCTCACTACTTGTACCTTTACTCAAGTGAATTATTACTACAGTAACAAAATTCTTACTTGTCAATACACTTAGTACTTTTTCTACCACCACAGCCTAGGGCTTATAGTGTAGGTTTCATGATCATGGTACTGTACAATGAGGGATTGCAACCATAACATTTCAGTGATATCGTGGGAGGACTGGAGGAGTCAACTGCTCATTTCCGATGGGTTAAGCTTCACAGCGTGTGCTCAAACTCACAGCAAACCTTTTGCTCAGAATTCTTGGTCTTATAAAAGTACTTTATGCTCTTTAAAAGACAACACAAATATGGATATCAATTTAAAAAAGACTTGTGTAATGATCCTAATTGCTCCACCGACAATGCAGTCAATTACATTCTCCTCCCAGTTTGCAGTTTGCTCGGTTTGTCTGTGGCACTTTGGTGTCATTTAGAAATCCAAAAACACACATGGCACAGGGTTGAACATTGTGAGAAAGGAGTGCTGTTCTTGCAAAAAAACAAAACAAAAAACCCACCTCCTTCAATAAGATAAATAGCACCATAATCTTGGAATCACCCATCGACAGTTTTGTTGTGTATAGACACTGACTGATTGGATGGTAAACCATTTTATTGGGATTGTTGTCAGGATGGTTAATAATAATAAAGAATAATAAGTCACATTTATATAGCGCCTTTCAAAAGAAGAGCAGCCACAGAGAGATAGAAGAAGAGGATTCCAGAGTTTGGGAGCCATGGCACCGAAGGACCTGCCTCCCATCATTTAGGCCCTGTCCACACGGCAACGGATTCAGGTGAATCTGATAAAATTGTTTATCGTTTTGGCCTGGCGTCCACACGGCACTGGCGTTTTGGGTGCCCCAAAACGAAATCTTTTGAGAACGGGTTCCAGAGTGAAAAAATCTGGCAACGGAGCCGTTGCGAAGTCGTCTGGATGAGTAGAATGAATTTGTTTACAATGACGTCACAACCACATATGCTTCACGCCGGGTAGAAGTGTAACGAACTCGATGCGAGTTGTCAACAAATCCTATAACTTGGTTCATGAAACGCGCTTACAAAATATTTTCACTGTGAATATTTATTGTGTAATGGTGCAAAGAGAGAGAGAGAGAGAGTGAGAGAATAGCCCTTAGGGCAGAGTCAATCCCGCCAGCAAAAATAGGGAAAAAAAGGAGCGATCTCACCTCTTCAGATGTTGGTTTAAGTCCGACAATACATTCCTCAAAAAGGGCGTAGAAGAACAAAGTAATCCATCAACATGTAGCATTCAATTTATTCCGGACCATTAAAGAATTCTGGAGGATATCAGAATGTTGGCGTACCGGCTTCCATCTACTCCCGTTCATTCCTCTTTCCATGTCTCCATTCAAAAAACGAGCACGTGATTTAAAGGGACTATATCCATAGGATAGGGAGTGAGAAAGTGTGTGCGTGTGACAGTGACAGGGATAATCACTGTGCGCATGCGCAGTTATGCGCATGCGTCTACTTCTATTGTTCTGGTGTCTCCGATGGGACCGTCTTACAGCGCACGTAGTGGTGTGGCATGTGTATTGCATCGTTTTCAGCAAGCGTTGCGTTGCCATATGAACCTGATATTTTACTGATCCATTGCCCATGTGGATGCGATATTTAAAAAAAAAAATCTCGTTGCCGTTGTCGTGTGGATGTAGCCTTAAAGCAGTGTTTTCAACCACTGGTCTGTGGCCCATTAGTGGGCCGCGAAGCACCCTCTAGTTGGCCGCAATTTTTTTTTCAAATTGAAGCTAATTTTTACTCATAGTAGGATACAGTTGCTGGGTTGCATCAAACGTCACATCCGCCTACAGTCACACTACAGCTCACGATGATTTGCGATGAGTTATCAAGGAAAATGAGGCATTTTGGTGGCGATGCATGGCAATATACATGTGAGCTAAAAGCTGTGGTCACATAGTAGGTGAACACTTGACTGTCACGCCTTCACGCACTTGAGTCTGGCGCAGCTCGAGTGGCCACACTCGCTCACAGAGTGCATTATGTGCGTGCTTGGGACCGAGTCATTATGAGAAACACCTGATACTGATTTGAGCGCAATCAGGACGTGCAGATACAGATGCTGTTTTCACAGAGGCTTTGCGAAATATTATCATTATTGCTGTCATGTTTGTTTCTAGCCATGTTTATAACACTGTTAAATACTCTGCTTTATGGTTTTGCTTTCATTTTTGTAAATATCACACCTGCTAATAAACACTCTTCCTGCACTTCAATCCATCTACCACCATCTGTCTTGTAGTGTCCTTCTCCCCATATCCTTATCCCAGCCAGATATAAAAAGTTGTACTCCTCCATGCTCTTCCAGGTTTTCATCTGTGTGTCCGTGTAGAATGATGTCTGCAGTACCAGGTAGTTTGAGACGTCGGCGAACTCAACGGATGGATCATTTTCCAACTCATAGGAAAAATCCCTCTTTGTTAGCATGTAAGGATCTAATCCCATTGAGTGGTTTCTATATCCACTTTTTTTGAGTGTACTTCTTGGTTTTAATAAGTTGCTTGTTTGCTGAACACAACTATGGCAATAAGTTCTTGTGTTAATGGACCAGACTCCACTTTTGGATCATTAATGCCTTTTGACTGAGAATGCCCTACATGCATGGTTTTATGTTGGCTTCTGGCACATCCATACAGTTTTAAACACAAAACCTACAATTAAAAACAGTTTGTTTTTATTGCATTTATTTAATTCCTGGGCTTCCATCTGTAACAGGGAGTGATGTCACATCCCGTTAAAACACTTTACAATAGATTATTAGATTCTAATAGAATAGAGGAGCCAAAATAATTGGGGATCTTTTTTAATGGGTCCCCACTTGTTACAAGTATGAATAGGTGGGCCTTAAAGTAGAAAAGGTTGAGAACCCCTGATTTAAAGTCTGGTGCATGGAACAGCAAGTAGGTTGATGCTAGATGACCTGAGAAAGCAAGAGGTGGAGTAAGGAATTAAAAGTTCACTGAGGTAGAGAGGAGCAAGGTTATACAGGGCTTTAAAGGTAAGAAGCAAAATTCTGAACTTGATCTGGGACAGAACCGGTAGCCAGTGTCGCTGAGAGAGGATGGGGATGATGTGAGAAGAATGTTTAGTATGGGTGAGAACTCTCACTGCAGAGTTCTGAATATACTGAAGCTTTTGTAAAGACTTGGTAGGGAGGCCAATGAAAAGGGAATTACAGTAGTCAATATGGGACATACTGAAAGCATGAACCATAGTTTACACATCATTACAAGTCAGAAAGTAGTTGATGGAATTGTTGGTACAATTGTAGGGATTGGTTTTGGGAGCACTGTTGGGGTTGGTGTTTAGCGTGTCGTTTGAAGTGTTGTTGGGATTGTGGTCGGGAGTGTTGGAAGGATTGATGTTGGGATTGTTCCAGGGATGGTTGTTGGGAGTGTTGTAGGGAATGTCACTGGGCATGTTGTTGGGATTGTTCTAGGGCAGGGGTCATCAAACTACGGCCCGCGGGCCGACTCCAGCCCGCCACCCCCCTTTGACCGGCCCCCCAGCCCCTCTGCCCCCCACCACTTGAACCGGCCCTGTGAGGCAATCCCCAAAAGTGGTCATGGCCTATTTTTTAAATTGCTTTTTGGCAAATAATAACATGTCTGCATCTTGTATTTTGTTGATTTTATCAATTAAAATTGATACTTAGTTATAAAATTAACTATTCATATTTTCCGAATTTTCATCATATGCTCGCGATCAAGCAGTGACAGGCAGCGCACGCGCAGAGAACTGTCAGTGTTCAGGACAGCAAAATGGCTAGCGGTAAGCGAAAAGCTGACAGAGAGTGCAGAGTTTTTACAGAACAGTGGACCACCGATTATTTTTTTCATTCAGTGTAAGGACCGTGCAGTTTGTCTTGTATGTAAAGAAAGTGTGTCGGTTTTCAAAGAATATAATCTGTGTCGTCACTACGAAACCCGCCACAAAGAGTATGCTAGTTTGCGAGGGCAAACAAGAGAAGACAGGATTCGGAGGATGAAATGCGGACTGGCTGCACAACAGAATGTATTCCTTCGCCAAACCCAGATCAACCAGGCTGCTGTCCGAGCTAGCTATAAGGTAGCTCACCTACTAGCTACCCATGGAAAGCCGTTTACTGATGGGGACTTTGTTAAAGTATGCATGCTTGCTGTGGCCGAGGAGGTGTGTCCCAACAAGAAGGATGCGCTCAACGCGGTGAGTCTCTCCGCACCTACTATGACCAGGCGAACCGAAGATTTGGGGGACACTGTGTATGACCAGCTGAATGAGAAAGCGTCAGAATTCGAGTTTTTTGCTTTGGCCATGGATGAGAGCAATGACGTGCAGGACACAGCACAACTGCTGTGATCTATTGATCTATTGCTCATATTATTATAATTTCACTGTTTTTTTTAATGTATTTATTTTATAGGCCTATTTATTTGACCTTTATTAAGTGCTGCACACAATTATTATTAATATTATTAATAATATCAACAGGCCTACCTACAATTTATAATTTTCCACTCACCTTTGCCAGTGTCAATCACCTCAACTAGGCAGATGTTTCTTACCTTGATGGCTTTGATGTTATTTTATTAGAAAATAAATAAATGGAATATCTGTGGTATTTCAAATTAAAACAAAGTGTGAAGACTCTATTACTACTTTTGCAAACCACTAGTAAAGATAAACAAATATGTGCCAGGAAAATAGTGTTGATATAATATAGTGGATATAGTAGTGGGGATGGCTGTGCCAGGCTAGTAATCTCTACTACACAATGAGGCCTGCTGGTGGTCATATTTGTCTGGGTCATACAATTCTATGTTATATAGCTGACCCGACCCCGGCTCCCCATCACAGTCAGGAACGACAATGTGGCCCCCAGAGAAAAAAGTTTGGTGACCCCTGTTCTAGGGATTATTGTAGGGATTGTTGTAATGATTGTCATTGGGATTGTTCTTGGGATTGTCATTGGGCATGTTGTTAGGATTGTCATTCGGTGTGTTGTTAGGATTGTCATTGGGCATGTTGTTGGCACTGTTCTAGGGATTATTGTAAGGATAGTTGTAAGGATTGTCATTGGGCTTGTTGTAGAGATTGCCACTGGGATTGTTGTTGGGATTATTGAACAGAGTGCTGTTGGGATTGTTGTAGGAATCGTTGTTGGGACTGCTATAGGGATTGCTGTTAGGATTGTTGTTGGGATTATTGTAGGGATTGTGTAGGGAGTGCTTTTGGGATTATTGTAGAGATTGCTGTTGGGATTATTGTAGAGATTGCCAATGGGATTGTTGTTGGGATTGTTATAGAGACTGCTGTTGGAATTGTTGTCGGGCTTGTCATTGGGATTGTTGTTGGGACTGCTGTAGGGATTGTTGTTGGGATTATTGTAGGGATTGTCAATGGGATTATTGTCAGGGTTGTGTAGGGGGTGCTTTTGGGATTGTTGTAGGGATTGTTGCATAGATTACTGTTGGGATTGTTGTAGAGATTGCTGTCGGGATTGTTGTTGGGAATGTAATCAGTATTGCTGAAGTGATTATGGAGAGAAGCGATATTACTTGGAGTTTTAGGAAAGTTACTGATGTATTGCATACAGACAAGTTATGGTCATATCACATATTATTGATCAAGCACAACTTGTATAACCACATGCACTACAATAGGTGGTTATAATAAACATCTCATCTCATCTCATCTCATCTCATTATCTCTAGCCGCTTTATCCTTCTACAGAGTCGCAGGCAAGCTGGAGCCTATCCCAACTGACTACGGGCGAAAGGCGGGGTACACCCTGGACAAGTTGCCAGGTCATCACAGGGCTGACACATAGACACAGACAACCAGTCACACTCACATTCACACCTACGGTCAATTTAGAGTCACCAGTTAACCTAACCTGCATGTCTTTGGACTGTGGGGGAAACTGGAGCACCCGGAGGAAACCCACGCGGACACGGGGAGAACATGCAAACTCCGCACAGAAAGGCCCTCGCCGGCCCCGGGGCTCGAACCCAGGACCTTCTTGCTGTGAGGCGACAGCGCTAACCACTACACCACCGTGCCGCCCATAATAAACATCAAATATTGTATTAAAATGAGATGTAGTACACATAGAATTGTTAGTGTGATGATCATGCATGCATGGTGAAGCCACTCCCATCTCTGTGACTTATAGGCTACAGGAAATTTTGTTTTGTTCTGCAGAAACAACAACAATTAGAGAATTATATTTTTGTATCCTTTTGGTTTTTATGATATATACTGCACAAACAGATATTTATACAATGAATACATTTTATATATATATATATATATATATATATATATATATATATATATATATATATATATATATATATATATGTTATGGGATATTTTCAGACTAGTGTGAAAATTTCAGACTTTAACACCCCTAGCAACATGTTATTATATAATGGTCCAATTCTGAAACTACTGGAAAAGCTCTTAAATAAGCTTCAATCTTGGTGGAAAAAGGGGATCTGTTACGCTAGTTATGCCATGTTATGTTCGCTCCAGACACTTTGTTTCTTTTATAAGACCACAATGTTCTCCAGGTCTCAATAGTCCAGATCTCAGTGGAGTACCAGCATCGCTGAAGTAGCAATCTCCGTCGCTACCTGTCCTTTACTCCACCTTTAGTACTTTCCTCTCTATCTTTCTCTCTATTTACCTCTCTAGTGCTCTTGTTCTGCCTCTCAAATTCAATCTTACTGTATTCTGCACTCTTCTTTTGCCCTAGAGTCATCTTGGGAAGCCATGGGAGTCTAGTGCAAGTACATAACAGGGTTCAATAAGCTTTGTAAAAAATGTGGACAATTTGGTGAACTACAGCACTACCTATTTCTTGTCCTGTCTGTGTTGTCCTCTGTTTTTAATATCTCTCTCTTTGTGTTTTTCCCTTGCTCTCACTCTAAAATGACTGTCTTACCATCTCCCCCTACAATGTCCACTGTTTGGCTTGGGAAGGTGTGTGAGTGTGTAAATGCAGGCAGCTGCTGAAATATTTATCGATCTGTTTTCAGCGTTACCCTTTGTACATTTCGACTGCGCTCACATCAACCTCAGCTGCCGATCCCTGCCAGAAACAGAGGAAAATGCTCTACATCAGACCACCATGTAGAGTTTTCTGCGCCATGTCATTCCACAGCACTCACATTAAATAGGAATTGGTGGAACAGCCCCATTGGGATATAAAAGCGTCGGGTTCCATATAGACCTCAATCGGCCATCTCAGCACATGTGGGTTTTTTAAAAAAAAAGTAAAATTAAATTTCCAATTCTGGATTAGACTAGGAGCATGTAAAGATTATAATGAAAATCCACAGTATCAGAGCATTGCTCTTTAGGGACAAATCATATCCATATACAATCCGGTAAGGTGTCAGGAATATGATGGATGGAATGATTGGATGGATGACAAACAGCAAGAAAAAGGACACTGTTGTTATAATGGGTTTATCATGCATTTCGAAATGGCTATTGGTTTCCCTTTCAAATTGCTGAAACAAAAAATGGTTCTTAAAAGATTCGACTCAGGCTTGATAATGATGTCTGGAATATTGTGCAAAATATGAAACATATGGTTTGCTTTTGCTCACTAGTTTGTTCAAATTCAAAGACACCCTTTATGCAAGATTTTCACAAATTTGAGAGAGACAGCAAAATCAATACTGTTATTGGTTAATGTTGATGGACAATTTATCCAAGATTAGCCCTGCCTACCTTTTATCGAACGGGCAAAACGTTGGTGAAGAATGCACAGACTTTGGAAAGTCATCAATTCACACTTCCCCAGAAGACCATAATTAATCTAATTAGAAAAGCGTTCCCTAGGCTTTAAGTGTGCATCCTTTGTGACTTGGAAATGTGAAATTGCAACTCTCCATCTGTTCATATCTTCATTTTTACTTTCCTTGGAAGATTTTACTTTTTTGAGATTCAGTGTTTGAGTGACAGCCCAATAGAGCATAATTTACAGTTGGCCTACTTTTAACCCGATATTGAAATGCACATGAAAAGTCTGTCCATCCGTGCACCCTTGGAAGGATCTCGTTATATGCGCGATATGTCAAGAAAAAATGGTTCAGTGTTTGTAGGATTTATATGACTTTATGAATCACTCTAAGCTGAAGATGAGCATTACATTTTGGATTTGATCCAAACAGAGTCAAGGTCAAACATCTGAAATGTTTTTTCTTCAAACGCTTCCTTTCTGTTTGATGTATCTGCATTTTTCCATTTTCTATGCCACTTGTAGGCTAATTGTTTAGTGTGTTTTGCTTTGTACATTTGTTTATGCTATGACTGGTGTATTCCTAGTGAGTTTTTGAGGGTGAACCTGTAACCATACAGTGGTGCTTGAAAGTTTGTGAACCCTTTAGAATTTTCTATGTTTCTGCATAAATATGATCTAAAACATCATCAGATTTTCAAACAAGTCCTAAAAGTAGATAAAGAGAACCCAGTTAAACAAATGAGACAAAAATATTATACTTGGTCATTTATTTATTGAGGGAAATGATCCAATATTACATATCTGTGAGTGGCAAAAGAATGTGAGCCTTTGCTTTCAGTATCTGGTGTGACCCCCTTGTGCAGCAATAACTGCAACTAAACGTTTGCGGTAACTGTTGATCAGTCCTGCACACCGGCTTGGAGGAATTTTAGCCCATTCCTCTGTACAGAACAGCTTCAAATCTGGGATGTTGGTGGGTTTCCTCACATGAACTGCTCACTTCAGGTCCTTCCACAACATTTCCACTGGATTAAGGTCAGGACTTTGACTTGGCCATTCCAAAACATTAACTTGTTATTCTTCTTTAACCATTCTTTGGTAGAACGACTTGTGTGCTTAGGGTCGTTGTCTTGCTGCATGACCCACCTTCTCTTGAGATTCAGTTCATGGATAGATGTCCTTACATTTTCCTTTCGAATTTGCTGGTATAATTCAGAATTCATTGTTCCATCAATGATGGCAAGCCATCCTGGCCCAGATGCAGCAAAACAGGCCCAAACCATGACACTACCACCACCATGTTTCACAGAAGGGATAAGGTTCTTATGCTGGAATGAAGTGTTTTCCTTTCTCCAAACAACACTTCTCATTTAAACCAAAAAATTCTATTTTGGTCTCATCCGTCCACAAAACAGTTTTCCAATAGCCTTCTAGCTTGTCCATGTGATCTTTAGCAAACTGCAGACGAGCAGCAATGTTCTTTTTGGAGAGCAGTAGCTTTCTCTTTGCAACCCTGCCATGCACACCATTGTTGTTCAGTGTTCTCCTGATGGTGGACTCATGAACATTAACATTAGCCAATGTGAGAGAGGCCTTCTGTTGCTTAGAAGTTACCCTGGGGTCCTTTGTGACCTCGCCGACTATTACACACCTTGTTCTTGGAGTGATCTTTGTTGGTCGACCACTCCTGGGGAGGGTAACAACAGTCTTGAATTTCCTCCATTTGTACATAATCTGTCTGACTGTGAATTGGTGGAGTCCAAACTCTTTAGAGATGGTTTTGTAACCTTTTCCAGCCCGATGAGCATCAACAACGCTTTTTCTGAGGTCCTCAGAAATCTCCTTTGTTCATGCCATGATACACTTCCACAAACATGTGTTGTGAAGATCAGACTTTGATAGATCCCTGTTCTTCAAATAAAACAGGGTGCCCACTCACACCTGATTATCATCCCATTGATTGAAAACACTTGACTCTAATTTCACTTTCAAATTAACTGCTAATCCTAGAGGTTCACATACTTTTGCCACTCACAGATATGTAATATTGGATCATTTTCCTCAATAAATAAATGACCAAGTATAATATTTTTGTCTCATTTGTTTAACTGGGTTCTCTTTATCTACTTTTAGGGCTTGTGTGAAAATCTGATGATGTTTTAGGTCATATTTATGCAGAAATATAGAAAATCTAAAGGGTTCGCAAACTTTCAAGCATCATTGTAGCATTTCTTGAAAACCTTGCCTTGATGTTTTCTTCTTGCAGAATTATCTATCCATTGGCCATCCCTTTTGTTTTTAGCATGTTTTACCATTTGAGCTGTAAAGCCCTACACAATCCCAGTAACCTCTGAAACGTGGTGCATTGGTGCACTTTTCAAACCAAAACCAGGCTCATGGTTCACCGACAAAATTTGGTGGTTTGCGTGAACAGGGTGGCTTGGGATGGAGCCAAATTCCCAGCCTGAATTATTGTTTCAGTCTGACTTGTCTTATGTTACTAAACTAAACCATATTTGAGCTAGATGTCTTGAGATGTCTGCAGTCTGGGTAAGGCCCTAGTTACACCAAGTTTAAGAGGTTACTGGGATTGTGTAGGGCTTTTTCCTTGCCACCATCGCCACAGGCTTGCTCATTGGGGATAGATTAGGGATAAAATTAGCTAATGTTTTAAGTCGTTCAAATTCTGTAAAGCTGATTTGCGACAACGTTTATTGTTAAAAGCGCGATACAAATAAACTTGACACTACAGCTCGTGATGGGTTTGTAAATACTTGGTGATGAAAAATTGGTTGCATCGCCACCAATCGTGCAATGGACAGCGACTGTTCTCCGAGCTTCACAACTTGTGTTTTGGTGTGTCTCCACCTCCTGAGTGGCCAAAAAGGTCACAAAAAATTTCAATGCATGCACTGAAATTTGGTGGTGATGTTTTCACTGGCAAACTAAGCAGCGAATACTCACAGATGGGTTTGGAGATATTTCCTGATGCTCAGGGAACCTTTGGGGAGCCTCTTGGGATGTATTTGTCTCGAATCCATGTCCCCGATGCTCACAGGAGCCTCATCGGCACAGCCTAACCTTCGCCAAGACTTGAAAAGTGCATATACATTCGGGGATCCTTCGGAGCACGTTGTGTGCATGCTTGAGATCCAGTCATTATGGGAAACACCTGATGCTGATTTGAGTGCAATCAGCACATGCATTTAAGGACACTGTTTTCACAGAGATTTTGCAAGTATTCTGTCAGGTGTGCAGCGGTAGATGGATCTAAGTGCAGGAAGAGTGTTTAATAGCAGGTGTGATATTTACAAAAACAAAATGTGAGGCAAGATCAGAGTAACAAGACACAAATGAAAACCAAAAGCAGTGCCATAAAGCAAAGTATTTAACCAGACTCATAAACATGGCTAGAAACAAACGTGACCGTGATAATGATAATACTTCACAAAGCCTCTGTGAAAAGTGTCCTTATATGCGTGTGCTGATTGTGCTCAAATCAGCATCAGGTGTTTCCCATAACAACTGGGTCCTGTGAGAGAGTGTTGCCACTTGAGCGCACAAAGGTGTGACAATCAAGTGTTTGCCTATTGTGTGACTACAACTTTTAGCTCGCCTGTATATCACCATGCATCGTCACCAAAACACCTCATTTTCATTGATAACCCATTGCAAAGCATTGCGAGCTGTAGTGTGACCGTAGCTTAAGTGTTTTAAGGGATTACAATTTTTTTTGTGAAGATTCAATAGTCATTTTTATTTGTCCATCCGGCTTTAAGAACAAAATAAGTTCCAAATTGGTTGCACGCTGGAACAGTAGGTATCCTCATGTCCCGGGTTTGATCCTGAACTCAGATTTTCAGATGTCCACATGGGTTTCCTTCGGTTTTCTCACACGACCCAAGAACCTCTCATAGCTAGACTGTGTACAATATGTTGCCAGTACTTGTAAACATGTGTGTGGGGTGTGCTGGTATTCCTGTCTTGCATCCAGCATTCCTGGGATAGGCTCTGGATCCACCTCAACCATGACCAAGAAAAGTAAAGTGCTTCCTGAAGATGAACATGTATAAGAAGCTCCAGATTGAAAGCGAAGCCTCATTTACTTTTCATTTACCCCAAACTAATTTAAAACTGTGCCAACTCAGATAAAGCAAAGTACTTTTTTTCCAGAAGCTTCCATGATGATGCTGTTGTTTCTGGACGAATTGTTTTCTTCAAATTTACATTGAATAAAACATGCCTGGAACAGCCACATCCCACATCCGTATCTTCACGCCCATGCTGTGAGTCTAAAGCAGCAGAGTTGGCAAGATGTCAGGTTTCATGAAACAACAGGAGGGTGAAGCAACGAGGAAAAAAAAAGGAAGTACAACAAATCAGATGGCTTTACCCAGGAGAAAAGGGCAGAGAGGGAAAGGAGAAAGAGAAGCAAGAGAGGAGAAAAGAGTAAAAGAGGCTCAGGAGACAAAAGAGAGAAGTAAAAGGAAGGAGTAAGAGAAAAAAGAACATGATGAGAGGACAGAGTGAAGAAAGGAAGGGGAATGTAGCGAAGAAAGAGAAAAGCAAGAGGATAAAAGGGGTAAGAAGAGCGGGAAGTAAAGGAGAGATGGGGAAAAAAGGTGATGAAAGAGGAGAGAAGGTAGCAAAGGAGGAAAGAAAGAAAGTATAGGAGGAAGAAAAATAAGAAATAGAGAAGAACAAATGGATGGAGAGGAGGATGAGCAAAGAGAAGAAAAGAAGATGAGGGAGAAATGAAAAAAGGGGGGTGACCAGGAAGAAAGGAGTGAAAGAACAAGAGGCAAGGTGAAAGGCAAAAAGAAAGACAAAGAGAACAAGTCAGAGGAAGGACAGAAAAGCTGAGAGGAGAAAAGAAAAGGGGGGAATGAAAGGGGAAAAGAGAAGAAAAAAAGAGAGGAAGAGAGGAAAGTGAACAGAAAAAGGAGAAAAGATGGCAATGAAAGGGATAAATGCAAAGGATGAAGACAAGGAAAAGAGTTAAAGGTTAAAGGGTAAAAGGGAGGATGACAAGGAAGAAAGTGGCCCAAAAAGAGCATGTGTAAAGTGAAGGGAGGAAAGTGGGAGTGGACAATGACGGGACAAAGACAGAAGAGTAGAGAGGAGAAAAGGAGAAATTAAGATATGCGAGTCAAAGAGGGATGAACAGGAAGAAAAAGTAAAAGAAGATGAGAGACAAAGTGGCGAAGGATGACGGCGAGAAAGAACAGACGAAGAGGAAGATGCTGCCCACATATCCGTCCAGCTCTACAGCTGTGGTGAACACTCTCGGCTGTTAAATCAAAGGAAATCACACAGATTAAAATGCGTACGCGATATATCACGTTGAAAACTCAGAAACGAGCTCATTAAAGCCGAATTACTTACCAGCACACAAGTCATTATCCTGATTGAGCTGAGCTAAAAGTTTACGATGTGATGAACTGATTGCACCCGAGTCCTCCTTCTTTCATGCTTGTGAAACTGATAAATATTATTCCTCCTGTTCGGCACAAGCTCGACATGTGACACGCGGTCCTGCTCGGACATGCTGTAAATTCACCGAAGGGGTTAGTTTTTCACACACAAATTAAAGCAAAGGAAGATTTACTGCGCTGAAAATCTACGGAGGGTGTAAATCAGATGCAACGAATTGGACCCAAGGTGGCTGAAAGCTAAACAAACCATTATAGCAGGTACAGGATGAGTACAGGAATTCAATTATAGGCATGAAGTTCAAAAGCAAAAGTCTTCAAATGGGTTCCTGAGTGGCTTGGATGTTTAAGGTTTTGTTTTATGTGATATACATGCTGTGTTTGTTTGGAAACCCACCTCCATGTTATTTTCGGATAAGGCAGATTCTACCGTAACTGGATCCATTAATCACTTGCCCACAAAATAAGAAATTTTTCTTGTCCTTTTTTCAGTGAGGTAATATTTTCAAGATTGAAAATATGGTATTTGGTCTTCTAAAACAGCACGTCATTTAAAAATACACTGAGTATATCAATAAAATATTTTTAAAGAATAAAGTTCTATTTCTTTGACATATCTGACAGACATAACTCCCATTTTAAAAATCACTTTCATTATCCCTGTTGCTATCATCAGTGAATTTCTGTCAGATGACCTGACGATAGACTCAGCCATTATGGATCTTTGGTAGTTATCGTGTGGAAGCAGGCTTTATAATTTTTGGGTGTCAACAGATAGAGTTGAAATAGATTAACAGCGAAAAAACTATTTCGTTCACGAGAGAAGCCCACAGTTATTTTTAAAAAATGCTATCGTCAGTCTGTCAGTCAAATGCACCTGACGATAGCAAAATTCAAGCCCTCACCACGCACATGTTGACTGACGCAAAGAGGAAATTCTACTGCGCATGATTTTTGTGACAGCAGACATTTACTTCCGGGCAAGACTTGGAGTTCTGACAGCTAGATTTCATCAAATAAATCAAGGTAAGATTTTCAGTCAGCTATCCTGACGATAGAAATTTTTGACGATAGAAACATCTCATCTCATCTCATCTCATTATCTCTAGCCGCTTTATCCTTCTACAGGGTCGCAGGCAAGCTGGAGCCTATCCCAGCTGACTACGGGCGAAAGGCGGGGTACACCCTGGACAAGTCGCCAGGTACGATAGAAACATTGAGAATATATTTGTGCATTCATATTTAAAATTTTATGGAGGAAAACTATCGTAAGTTGAGATAAATCAGAGCCACTTGCGACCCTTTCAGCCGACAGGCCATTTCAATGTGTTATTTCCCCGCGAAAGTGACACAGTCGTGTCTATCGTCACTGTTCTGACAATTATTGTTGATATTTCAATTTTGAAAATAAATTTTATCTTTTTTATTTCAATATTTTAGTTTATTATTTGGTTCTAGTGATGAGGTATTTAATATTATTACTAAATTTGTCAGGTTAATAATGTAAGAAACAGTTTTGTTGCTATTGTCATCTAGAGTGTCTGATGGTAGACGTTAGTTTGTCTGTCAGATTTTGATGATAGAAACCGATGTGTTTCTATTGTCATTTAGCATGTCTGTCATGTCAGGCTTTTATTAATTAGTTACCAGGACTACTGTCCTAAAATTTACTGTGAATGTCCAAGACCCCAAATGCTACTAGAAAAACTTAATAGAATGATCAAAATAATCAATTCAGCAATTTAAGGAGATGGGACTTAACTGGCCTCTGTTATGGTAGAATCTGCCACAACTGAAGTATGGTCATTTCATGTATGTGTGTAATCTTGCTTAAAATGTACTGTGGCATGAATGCTTTTGCAGCTACATCAAGTCAAAGTCCTTCCCGCACCAGAATCTAGTCTTCCTAGGCAGTCTCCTGTCCCAGTACTAACCAGCTCTTGAAGCACATGCATGCGGCATCAATCTCCAGTTCGGTAGCTGCCTCACCTATTATATAGCCAGGATTACGGTGGGGGAGCTAGTCCTCTGGTAACCGCAAGAGTTTGACTCCATACTCGCATCTATATTGCAGCGTGCCTTGCCAGATGCTGGTCTTTGGTATGACCCGACCACGAGTAGAACTCGTAATCTCCTGGTCGAGAGGCAGACACACTAACCCCTAGGCCAGCTTGCGGTATTGCAGCTACATAAGTGTTCAGCATTTGGCTATCTATCTAATGTTAATCACATTTCAGTGTAGATAATATTAGCTAACTAGCAGCAAATGAGGGCGGCACGGTGGTGTAGTGGTTAGCGCTGTCGCCTCACAGCAAGAAGGTCCTGGGTTCGAGCCCCGGGGCCGGCGAGGGCCTTTCTGTGCGGAGTTTGCATGTTCTCCCCGTGTCCGCGTGGGTTTCCTCCGGGTGCTCCGGTTTCCCCCACAGTCCAAAGACATGCAGGTTAGGTTAACTGGTTACTCTAAATTGACCGTAGGTGTGAATGTGAGTGTGAATGGTTGTCTGTGTCTATGTGTCAGCCCTGTGATGACCTGGCGACTTGTCCAGGGTGTACCCCGCCTTTCGCCCGTAGTCAGCTGGGATAGGCTCCAGCTTGCCTGCGACCCTGTAGAAGGATAAAGCGGCTAGAGATAATGAGAATGGGATGAGCAGCAAATGAATGACTTGTGACTTGCTGAGTTTGTTCATATGTCAGTGACTTCTACACCATTTATCTTCCCTAAGAGTAGAGGTAGTTAAAATAATGTTCTTTGATCATAAGCCTAGGTCACAACCGGACGTACGATTTTTTGGCCATGCGATTTTTGGCGTTTCCCAAATCGCTGTGTTTTTTTTTTTTTTGTTCGTGGAGAAAGACGCACATTGGCCGTAAGTTTGTCTTGCAACCTGAAAAAAACATAAGCACCCATAGAGTTTGTTTGACATGACAAAGAACCTCTGCGGCCGGTCTGCGGCCAGTCTACGGCTCGAAAATCAGCATGTCACACGCGCGCCCTCCGTGCGTTTCTTGCGTTTTTTGCACGTAGACCGGCCGTAGGAGCACGTACGGCCGGTTGTGACCGAGGCAATAGTGTGTGTCCATGCTTGAAACATTTTTGCACTGAATTCAACCAGAAGGGTACTTGGAGATCTTTGCCAAGGGCAATAGTTGACTCTTCTCTGATATGCAAATCTGCAACCGCAACCAATCTATATGTCTGGATATATTTCCAAAATGATTAGAATTACATGCCAACATGTGTATCCTAGGGGATTGCTGGTACCCTTGGATGTGGATTGTGAAATGGAGTCATCATATTTCTATATCAGTTCTGTTTTGTCAGTACTGAACTTTACTGCTATCTAGTGTTGTAGTACTCAAGACTGGTCTCGATTACATTTTTACTTGGTCTTGTCTCGGTCTCAGACACTGAGGACTTGGGATTTTATTTCAAGACCGGTCAAGACCACAACTGCAGGGATTTCACTAAATTGCCTGTGTATTGCCTGGCTTATTTGTTAACATCATTACTGTGACTAGATGGAAAATTTCCTGCTTCAAATGCAATCAATAACGTGACTCATTGCTACTTTGAAAATTTTCTTCCTGTTAACGGCTGTCACCCCTCCCTGCCCCCTTCACACACAGGTCTGGTCCTAGACTTGACTCTGCCTTGCCCTGCCTTGGTCTTGGTCTTGACTTGATCTCAACCCCTCAAAGTCTTGGTCTTGTCTCAGTCTTGATACATTTTAGTCTCAGTCATGGCTTGGTCTTTAGTTGGTCTTGACTACAGCACTACTGCCATCTACTGGATTTTAAAATGCATCACAAATGCTGTATCTCGCAACATTACCAAAAGGGAAAATAAATCCGTGGATCCGCCCCATGACCCAGATTTACTCCAAAATTTATTGGGGTTTTCCTTGGCCCATACAACGCCCTTCCACCAAGCTTCATAGAAATCAGATCAGTACGTTTTGCACAATCCTGCTTATAGCTAAACAGACTACACCGAAAACAACCTTCTTGGTGGCGATAATGATGTGGTGTGAGAATGTACACACACATTAGCCAGCTAGTCACATTTCAATATAGATAACATTAACTAGCAAGCACTGAATGTTTCATATGTATCACCAGAATTTGAAGTTGATGAATTTTTGAAACTCAGGGCATTGCTCAAAACACTAAATTATATCTCAAGGACTTCTCATAAGAAGCAAATATCTTTTAGAACCTACATAAATAACTGCCTCACAGTTACTGAAATGCTATTGACACTCATGTGACAAAAGGTTAATGGCAGTCTGGCAAAATTAGTCTTGTTTTTTTATTATTATTATTTACTTTTTTTTAATCAAATCAAATTTTTTAGCTCACTGGGCCATAGGCCAGGCCAGATGAGATTATGCGATCATGCGTCGTCTGTCCGTCCGTCAACAATTTATAAAAATTGATACTTGTCCTACAGGATTAACTGGATTTTGATCAAACTCACATACAATGCTCCCCAGATGGGTGTGAATAAAAGTTGTCAAGATGGTAACACCACCTGTCATATTTACAATTTTATGGGTGTCTGAAAATTTTGGGTGACTCGTCACATTAAACACTACTGTTTGTAAACTGCTGGGACGTTTTCACTGAAACTCACCCAGAAGACTCTAAAGACATATTCCAACAAGAATTGTTCACCAGGTGGCGCCACCTACCATGGGTGAGGCTATACAGGGGTCATATGCAATTTCATGAAAATCAATACTCCTCCTACACGAGCGATCAGATTTTGATCAAACCCATATGGAATGTTCCCCAGGTTGGTTTGTATAAAAGTTGTCAAGATGGTGGCACCACCTGTCATATTTAACATTTTATGGGCGTTTGAAAATTTTGGGTGACTCATCACATTAAGCACTACTGTTTGTAAACTGCTAGGATGTTTTCACTGAAACTCACCCAGAAGACTCATCTCATTATCTCTAGCCGCTTTATCCTGTTCTACAGGGTCGCAGGCAAGCTGTAGCCTATCCCAGCTGACTACAGGTGAAAGGCGGGGTACACCCTGGACAAGTCACCAGGTCATCACAGGGCTGACACATAGACACAGACAACCATTCACACTCACATTCACACCTACGCTCAATTTAGAGTCACCAGTTAACCTACCTGCATGTTTTTGGACTGTGGGGGAAACCGGAGCACCTGGAGGAAACCCACGCGGATACAGGGAGAACATGCAAACTCCGCACAGAAAGGCCCTCGCCAGCCACAGGGCTCGAACCCGGACCTTCTTGCTGTGAGGCGACAGCGCTAACCACTACACCACCGCGCCGCCTACCCAGAAGACTCGAAAGATGTATTCCAACAAGAATTGTTCACCAGGTGGCGCCACCTGCCATGGATGAGGCTACAGAGTGCAATTTCATGAAAATTGCTTCTCCTCCTACAGAAGTGATCAGATTTTGATCAAACTCATATGGAATGTTCCCCAGGTTGGTATGTATAAAAGTTGTCAAGATGGTGGTGCCACCTGTCATATTTACAATTTTATAGGCGTCTGAAATTTTTGGCTGACTCGTCACATTAAATGCTACTGTTCGTAAACTGCTGGGACATTTTCACTGAAACTCACCCAGAAGACTCAAAAGACATATTCCAACAAGAATTGTTCACCAGGTGGTGCCACCTGCCATGGATGTGGCTACACAGGGGTCATATGCAATTTCACAAAAATCGCTACTCCTCCTACAGGATTGATCGGATTTCAAACGCACACAACAACAGCGGCTGGTATGAGCTCCAGCCTCATTGAGGCTATTTTTATCAATAATTTTTTTTTCGCCCCTTCATAGAATGCTGACATAAACAATGGAAAAGGGTTACTATGGTAGCATGAATGCTGCATTAACCCTCACTCTAACCAGGTTCATTAACATTAGTGAAATTTGGACAGTATATCTTTGTGTAAGTGCAACTCGACAATAAACAACACAAAACAATACGTGAAAAACAGGATGTGATTTGAAACATCGCATGAAATATAAATGATGACAAGAGATACAGACGTGTAGCATTACATTAATAATTGTCTGGTCAATAGAGAACAAACACGAGGACATTTTCCAACAAAGTACTTCTGTAAGTTGCTCCAAGAGTTTTAGAGTGTCTGCCAAATGCTGAAATGGGAATATAAATGTACTGCTGTGCAGATAAAGTAAAAGCAATGCGGTAAAATGTGTACTTTTTTGTGCTATAGGGTTATACTTATGCTAAAAACTCTTGAAATTATGGAACTCATTTATCAAACTGTACACGGACAAATTTATTCATAAACCATTCCAAGGAGCATTTACACAACAAATGTGGTACCAGTATTCATGAATACTTAGTTCATTCGGAAAAAAACATTTGCATCCGACTCACTAACGTAGATCTCTTCTGATTGAATGAAAATTTAGTCAAACTTGAAAGAAGGTATTCCAAAGCAAATCTGTAAATTAAGACAAATAAGACGAACCATTCATTCAAAACAAAAGTAATGGCGCCCTTTGAAAGGAGAAAGAGTTATTGTGTGTCTGTACAGTAGTAGTTGATGCACTGCACTGGTTGAGCTGCGTTATTGGACGATTTAACACTTCTGCATTTAGGAAGTGCTTTTTCACTGTTTAGTCATTATTTGATGGTTTCAGCTCTGCGCAGTTTGTCTTTTATGGAGTTTTTGTGGGTGTTGCTAAAAATGTATATTGAGCAGCTGAACTTGGTAATTTATGATCGACTGGCATTTATCACCATCTGTGAGCACAAAGTAAATCAGTAACATAGAAACTTCTGGAAAGTTTTTGGCTTGGTTTCATCAACAAAAACATTTATATAAATTGACTAAAACTTTTGATAAATGGAGCTGATATTGTCATGTCTTGCAAGAGCTTCTTCGAATTGTAAAGATTCACCAGTTTGCAGTTCTTTGGATCAGTCGAGTCTGATATAACATGGCCAATTATTTTTGATAACTAATATCATGTTATTTAGAAACTTACACTGTGTGTCAGGAAGAGGCATGGCCTTTGCTCTTAATAGTCACAGTGAAGGAGGCACCACCCAAAATGTCCACTCTATACTTTTTTCTGCTGATTTGCGTCTGCAATAAAGCAGCGTTCTTGCTCACAGTGCATTCGCATTAGCAATTTTTAAACATATCAAGCTTTAACTCCCTTAGAAGAAACCATAGCCTAATGGTTAGAGAAGCAACTTTGGGACCGAAAGGTGGCTAGTTCAATTCCCTGACCCAGCAGGCCTGACTGAAGTGCCTAAGCAGGTAAGATATTTTAATTATGAACATCGGCAGTCCAAACGTTTAATTATTTTAGACTTTGTAATTTTTTTTCCGTGATGCATCATCCGTATGAAATCCGTAACCAATCTGTAATATACTGAAATGTCCGTGACCAATCCGTAAATTATTAGCATCCGTATTAAAATCCGTAACCACTCCGTATTTTGTATCCTTTTTTTATTATATTTCCGTAGTCTGTGATTTATCTGTATTATATCAACCACCGGAGTGTGTGCATGGGTTATTTTGAAGTCCAAGCTGTACAGTATGACCCGGAACAATGTGCTACTACTTGGAAAAATCTTCCATGACTATTCCTAAGTTGCATGCATTTATTTCCCTGAGTGTCAGGACCAAGTGATTTTATAGTCAGGATTATAGTTGGGGTGTGACTGCTCCAGACTGAAAGTAAATTCAGGCAGAGGTATAGTCAGAGTTGTAGGTATACAGTAGGTATAATTATAGTTATCGGTGTTGTGGGACCGGGCCCTAAACATAGCTGATCGCTAGAAGATTACCCTTGTACTTGTATGGAGCGTCTTTTTACAGCAATCCTCATCACGGTGTCCCTGATAACACTTGGCTAGTAAGATATAGCCATACTAATTATAGCTAGCTAAAGAACAAATCTGAAAATCACCCATTTGACGACAGATAAGATGTGTTTGCCCTTCAGGATGTCTGCTTTCTACTGGTGAATAGCAATTCTAATTGAGCTGCGATTACAATTACACACAAATATCTGAAACCAAATACAACCCCGATTCCAAAAAAGTTGGGACAAAGTACAAATTGTAAATAAAAACGGAATGCAATGATGTGGAAGTTTCAAAATTCCATATTTTATTCAGAATAGAACATAGATGACATATCAAATGTTGAAACTGAGAAAATGTATCATTTAAAGAGAAAAATTAGGTGATTTTAAATTTCATGACAACAACACATCTCAAAAAAGTTGAGACAAGGCCATGTTTACCACTGTGAGACATCCCCTTTTCTCTTTACAACAGTCTGTAAACGTCTGGGGACTGAGGAGACAAGTTGCTCAAGTTTAGGGATAGGATTGTTAACCCATTCTTGTCTAATGTAGGATTCTACTTGCTCAACTATCTTAGGTCTTTTTTGTCATATCTTCCGTTTTATGATGCGCCAAATGTTTTCTATGGGTGAAAGATCTGGACTGCAGGCTGGCCAGTTCAGTACCCGGACCCTTCTTCTACGCAGCCATGATGCTGTAATTGATGCAGTATGTGGTTTGGCATTGTCATGTTGGAAAATGCAAGGTCTTCCCTGAAAGAGACGTCATCTGGATGGGAGCATATGTTGCTCTAGAACCTGGATATACCTTTCAGCATTGATGGTGTCTTTCCACATGTGTAAGCTGCCCATGCCACACGCACTAATGCAACCCCATACCATCAGAGATGCAGGCTTCTGAACTGAGCGCTGATAACAACTTGGGTCATCCTTCTCCTCTTTAGTCCGAATGACACGGCGTCCCTGATTTCCATAAAGAACTTCAAATTTTGATTCGTCTGACCACAGAACAGTTTTCCACTTTGCCACAGTCCATTTTAAATGAGCCTTGGCCCAGAGGAGACGTCTGCGTTTCTGGATCATGTTTCGATACGGCTTCTTCTTTGAACTATAGAGTTTTAGCTGGCAACGGCAGATGGCACGGTGAATTGTGTTCACAGATAATGTTCTCTGGAAATATTCCTGAGCCCATTTTGTGATTTCCAATACAGAAGCATGCCTGTATGTGATGCAGTGCAGTCTAAGGGCCCGAAGATCACGGACACCCAGTATGGTTTTCTGGCCTTGACCCTTACACACAGAGATTCTTCCAGATTCTCTGAATCTTTTGATGATATTATGCACTGTAGATGATGATATGTTCAAACTCTTTGCAATTTTACACTGTCAAACTCCTTTCTGATATTGCTCCACTATTTGTCGGCACAGAATTAGGGGGATTGGTGACCCTCTTCCCATCTTTACTTCTGAGAGCCGCTGCCACTCCAAGATGCTCTTTTTATGCCCAGTCATGTTAATGACCTATTGCCAATTGACCGAATGAGTTGCAATTTGGTCCTCCAGCTGTTCCTTTTTTGTACCTTTAACTTTTCCAGCCTCTTATTGCCCCATCCCAACTTTTTTGAGATGTGTTGCTGTCATAAAATTTCAAATGAGCCAATATTTGGCATGAAATTTCAAAATGTCTCACTTTCGACATTTGATATGTTGTCTATGTTCTATTGTGGGCGGCACGGTGGTGTAGTGGTTAGCGCTGTCGCCTCACAGCAAGAAGGTCCTGGGTTCGAGCCCCGGGGCCGGCGAGGGCCTTTCTGTGTGGAGTTTGCATGTTCTCCCCGTGTCCGCGTGGGTTTCCTCCGGGTGCTCCGGTTTCCCCCACAGTCCAAAGACATGCAGGTTAGGTTAACTGGTGACTCTAAATTGACCGTAGGTGTGAGTGTGAATGGTTGTCTGTGTCTATGTGTCAGCCCTGTGATGACCTGGCGACTTGTCCAGGGTGTACCCCGCCTTTCGCCCATAGTCAGCTGGGATAGGCTCCAGCTTGCCTGCGACCCTGTAGAAGGATAAAGCGGCTAGAGATAATGAGATGAGATGAGATGTTCTATTGTGAATACAATATCAGTTTTTGAGATTTGTAAATTACTGCATTCCATTTTTATTTACAATTTGTTCTTTGTCCCAACTTTTTTGGAATCGGGGTTGTAGATAAATCATGTTTTTAGATCGATAAATCCAGTGTAGCCAAGATTACCAAAGATTGCTTGTTGTCAAAGAGGGCATACTACTTTATCACACTAGTTATTGTGCTAGTATACTGTTTGAGACATGACCTTTAATGAAATGAAATCAGTTCTTGATAACATCCTCAGACGCTACATTACGTTTGATTACATGTATGTTGTTTTTTTTTTTAAATCTACCCTGAATTTATGCTCGTGACATTTTCATCTATTAATGAGCTCATTATTCATGTCGTTATGAACTCTCCTATTTTGAAGCATAGGCTACCTGTGGGATCTGCACCCGTGGAATAAGTCAGCGTTAAAAATGACTGCAGTACATGCCTTTCTTCAGCCGGTACTGCGTCAAACAGCAGGGAACAGGCATCAAGACACCAGAATAGACAGACAGACAGACAGACAGACAGACAGACATTACACATGCGCACACACAAGGCCACTCGTAGGATACAGCCGGTGTTAGCACCTAAGCCTTTCACATTGATTTGCAGCCGAGCACCTTGTCCTCTGTAACAAAGACGCAAAGCAAAAAAAGACCAGTGATCCCTTGTTTGTGCAAAGAGCACACCTCAATCTGCAGCTCCCCATCTGTATGCTAGTACACACACACACACACACATAAATACATAACCCCCAGAGCAAAACTATTCTCCTTCAACAGCTCAATCCGGTGTCTCGATACAACCTCATAGAGTAAGAATTTTTCCCTAGGTCCACGACTTATTACGTTCTCCCTATATGAGATTAACTATTGATACGAGATCGATGGAGGCTATTTGCAGCACGGCTGCGGCGTCTGGTAAATATATAGATGTTCTCTCCTGGTGCTGGGTGCCCTCAGCTCTTTTATTGACTTGCACGAACCCTCTTTCGCCGGCAGAATGTTTTAAATTCATCTTGCTGCCAGCGCCAAAACAAGTCGGGGGAATGTTCTAGATTTCTATACGTGCATAAGAATATACCTCATGGTGAACGTGAGGTGAGGTGTGTGTGTGTGTGTGTGTAAGTACATTTCCGTGCATGCGCCTTCATCCGATTTCCCCACCATCGCTCATTTCTACCTCACTCGGTGACCACCTAAACGATTGCTCTACGCTCTACTAAATAAAACATGGCTGTCTTTTCACTTTGATTCGCAGCAGGTCCTTCAGCTCATGTGCATATTCATGTCCCGAACAAAAGGGAGAACGGAGGAGGAAGTGGGAAGTATTACAGTAATTAAACACGGCGGACGAACTCGTCCCACGCCACCAGCGACCCAAATTCATTCCCTTTTTTCCTAATCACCGAAGACTTATAATGACTGTAATTACAGTAATGAATAATCGTTGCACTATGAGCTTCACTTACTGTCCTGGATCTAATTGCAAAGCGAGTCGTCAGGATATAACGAGATGTGAGAGCGAGATGCGTATCTGCTGAGGGATATCTCTGAGGCAAAACATCAGTGACCTTAAGGTGATCTCAAGGTCACAGCGAAATGCAGCAGAATTGAGGTTGCAGGTCGATTCTCTGTCACGTGATTTGTCTGATTTCCGTGATTTCTCCATGGATATGCTGACCTTGTTCCTTCTACAGATTTCTGAGAGCATCTTTTTATTAATTTGCGCTAACAGCGCTGCCGCTAATTGTTACTCTCACTCAGGATCTTTCTACTTTCTTCTTCTCCTTCTTGTTATTATTATTATCATAACATTTTTTCAGATGCTATTTTTCCCTCAGTTTTCAACCAATCATCACCAAATTTCAGATGAAGAATACCTCTGGGCTGAATTAAGTTGATATGATTTTTGGTGCTGATCTGGATCACCGAACTGGAATTATCCATGAAAAACTGGATTTTTTTTTTTCCTGACTAAGCATCATTTTCTATGTCTTACCGTTCTGGATCTATAGGGTACGGTGACCAGATGTCCCGGTTTGTAAGAGCTAGCGCAAATCACTGACTTTATTCACAGTATCTATCTAGTTATTATTATTATTATTATTATTATTATTATTATTAAATTTTTAGGACATGATTTCTCCCTCAGTTTTCACCCAATCATCACCAAATTTCACATGAAGAATACCTCTGGGCTGAATTAAGTTGCTATGACTTTTGGTGCTGATCTGGATCACCGAATTGGAATGATCCAGAAAAAACGGGATTTTTTTTCAATCAGTTATATCAACTCTGTCAATTTTCATGATTTTTTTCAATCCGTTTTTTTTTTTAATTTGTTCAGGGTGGCAGGGCGCAACTTTTCCTTACTAAGCGTCATTCTCTATCTCTTACCATTCCGGATCTATAGGATACAGTGACCAGATGTCCTAGTTTGTAACAGCTAGCACAAATTACTGTGTTATTCACAGTCTCTATCTCGTTATTATTATTAATTTGCGCTCACAGTGGTAGCGTAAATTGTTCCTCTCACTCAGGATCTTTCTACGTTGTTACATTCTTCTTATTATTATTATCCTCCTAACATTTTTTAGGATGCTATTTCTCCCTCAGTTTTCAACCAATCATCACCAAATTTCACCTGAAGAATATCTCTGGGCTGAATTACGTTGCTATGACTTTTGGTGCTGATCTGGATCAATGAACCGGAATGATCCATGAAAAACTGGCTTTTTTCAATCACTTACAACTGTCAATTTTCATGATTTTTTTTAATCAGTTTTTTTTTTTGTTCAGCAAAATGACCTTCGCATTGACAAAGGTCAGCTAACACAAATTACTGTGACTTTAGTCACAGTCTCTATCTAGTTATTATTACTTTCGGTTTGTTTGTTTGTTTGTTTGTTTGATTTATGTACAGTGTGAAACCCAACCAAACAGCAAGCGAACCAAAAGCATCAATTGCGTTCACTTTGATTCAGATTCATTATCACTTATTGCATGTCATATCTGGTTTCGAAAACGGATTCTCAGAGTCTTTTGGGTTCTTCATGCCATTATACAGGATTAACAGATTAGATTAGACAAAGACTTGGTCTTTAAAATATTGGCACTCTTTGTGAAAATATACCATGAGTCAAGAAATCACAAAAATTACGCCAACATGATGAATACAGATCCAGTGCTAACAATTACTATATAATCATATAAACAAGACCGTCAATGACGGCGTAGCTCACTCCAGCCCCGTCTAGTCCAGAAGGAATGATCTAAAGTGGGCCACCTTGCGAAAGAAATGTTGCAAGCTACATACACTATATACAACCTATATATACAGTAGAAGCTATACACACCCTAGGAATACTGACCTATTTGACAGAAAGAATCCAAAACAGCGAGGAATTGACCAAGAAGAAGTCGTTTTTGTTGAACTGCTCATTAAGGCTTAATTAGTCCTTAACTTCATTAATAATTGTAATTCAGCAAATCTGGGTAGAAGTTATATGCACCCTGGGTACCCCTACCTTCATGCCAGAAAGAATCAAAATCAGTGAAGAATTGAGGGAGAAGAAGCGATTTGTGTAAACTGCTCGTTAAGGCTTAATTAGTCCATATCTTCATTATTAATTGCAATTATGTAAATTTGGGTCGAAGCTATCTATATGCATCCCAGGCAGATCTACCTTCCTGCCAGAAAGAATAAAAATCAGTGAAGAACTGAGGGAGAAGAAGTGATTTTCGTGAAATATGGACGACGCCGGATGGATGAAAGACGGACGATGGACAACACATGATGGTATAACCTGTCGGCCGGATGAGCTAATAACTTGTGATTAATCCGATGTTTATTTTCACTTTTTGTTAATCTGTGAAAACAACCAGAATAGTATTTCTGCAGCTCTGCCCTTTGGCTCAATTCAAAACCACGGCATATTTGATTCAGTTTCCTGTACTTAATTTGATTCAGAGTCTAATCGCTTTATCACTGCTGTTGAATCACCCTTGAGCTCACTCAGAAGCAGATGGAAAGAAGTTGTTTTTCTCTGCACCGGAGTATGATTGCTGCGTTCTTACCTGTCTAAAGAACCACAGCGAGGGGGAGAACACAGCAGGGTTCCATTCAAATGAACTAAACACTATATATAGTGTATGAATGCACCCTCAAGATTTCTGACTGTTTAAAATAAAGATGTGCATTCATTATGCATTGTTGGCATGCCAAAACAGCACCTCATATTATAACCCAGGTCTGAAAACAACGCAATCTGTTGGTCTACAGTCCAACAGGTGCAAGGAGAGCGTGCAGATCTCCAGGCATCCTGCCCGGGCACTGCACTCTGCTTCGGAGAGGGTGCCAAGCACCATCCTCTGCCTCCTGCCTTGGATTTTCAAGCTTACTCGCAGTTCGCAGTCCAAAACGGCAAAGCTGAGATGTGACGGCACACTCTGTGTACAACGGATGGGAGATAAAGAGCACGCAGGAGTCAGGTCTGGAACACGACGTGTGGATTTGACAGGAAAAGGGAGGGGTTGTGGGTTTAAATGAGGTGGCATCTGTTAGGGTTGGCAGCATACGCCATCGCTCCATCCCTTCATCCTTCCATTGCTCTTTATCCACCAGCCAAATTTGCTGATCCAGTTTCCACTTGAGATGCCAGGCTGGCTGACATGTTCTACATGCACCGACCCCACTTGTATTTCCCATATGTCATCGAAAGAAACCGTATTATTGGTGGAGCACCAAGTGACAATCACACCAGCATTCGTAAAGAGGGTCTCAGAGTGTTTGACATGCAGTCACACAAGGTGAGAAAAGAAGAAATCTGGTTCAGGAAGTATTGGCACCCTTTGCGGAAACCGTTTCGGAAGTATCCACGCCCCACCATTCCGAGAGTATAAGAGCACTGAGTGTCTTCCTGTAATGTCTCACAAGATCGCATGTACAACTCTTTATTATTCCAATCATTTAGTGTAATGCTCCATGGAGTTGTGCTTTGCTTTGTGTTTCTGTCTCTTTTCAAATTATAGTGTTCCCTGCCCCTTCATCAACCCATATAACCCCCTCAAGGGGGGTCAGGTTTCCATATAGCCACTCTCCATTTTTGTCTTTTGATGAAATCCCCTCCATCTTTTCTTTGGGTGTCCTCTGGGCCTAACTCTTTCTTTCCGCTACTCATCTAATTATTTCTGATGACTCGCTCCTCTTTGTGTCCATACTACCTAAGTCTGCTCTCTAGTATCTTCTCTCTCAATTGTCTAACTTTTGTTCCTTCTCTGATGGTCTTATTTCTTAGTTTATCTTTCCTAGTGACCCCCCCTATAGCTCCTCATCTCTGCCACCTCTAGTCTGTCGAGGTGGTTCTTCTTCATTGGCCACATACTTCTGCTCCACAGAGTAGGGTTGGTCTCACTACTGTTTTGTACACTCTACTTTTCAGTCTCTTGGGCATTCTTTTGTCAAAAACTCTCCTCCAAGCATTTCCTGTGTTTTTAATCCATGCTTGGATTTCACGTTCCAACTCTCCATTGCTCTGGATCCAACCACCGAGATACTTAAAGGCAGTGGTCTCAGCGAGTTGTTTTTTTCTGCCCCAAATTGCTGGGTTTCACGTGACGTCACATCCGCCTCATTAGTTATTCAAAACTTTAGCTGGTGGTCTACCAAAGCTCAGTTGACAAAGTGTTTGTATGGAGAAGGTGCATTGCTCACATGAAAAATGCCTTACGCTTGCGCTGTTTTAGGTTGTTCGAATCGATCAAACTGTGAAACTGATAACAGTTTCTTCAGGGTTCCCCGTGAACGAATATAAAAGGGTGAATGAACACAGGATTTCACAAAAAGACATCAAGAAAGGTGGCTTTTGAACCTCTCACTGAAATCGAAGGGAGCCGAGTCGAAGCATGCTCGAGTTTGCAGTGATCACTTTGTGAAAGGTTTGTATTTCCCTCTCAGCTATGTCCTTAGTGTTTTCCAATGACTTTTCTTGCTATGTGTCATTGTTTTATGGTACTTTTTTTAGTCACAAAGCGCTAAAGTCCGCAGCTGTTTCTTTGTTTACTCCTCACTCCTCACAAAGTCCGTATGTATGAAGGTCGCGACAAAATTCTTCTCCAGCTGTGCAGTTACAATGCGCCGTGATCACTTCTCCGTCTTGTTTAACTAAGGCCCTGTCCACATGGCAACAGATTCAGGTGAATCTGATAAAATTGTTTATCGTTTCGGCCTGGCGTCCACACGGCACCGGCGTTTTGGGTGCCCCAAAACGATATTTTTTGAGAACGGGTTCCAGACTGGAAAAATCTGGCAACGGCGCCGTTGCGAAGTCGTCTGGATGAGTAGAACGGATTTGTTTACGATGACGTCACAACCACATGACTAGAACAAGCAGCACTCTCGCTGTTTTGTATGAACCACTGCATTGCATTCACTTTTGTATACAGCTTTTCTTTTAAATAAACAAGTAACTGAACCATTTCTTGAATTTCTTTTTTTTTATTGGATAAGACTGCTTTTCAAAATGTTCACACACAATAAGAAAATTAAGTTATATAAAACTATGCACACTAATAAAACTAATTTGTACACACAGAAGGCACGATTTCCTCGCGTAGTCGCAGCCATCTTCTTCTTGTTGTTGTGTGTTTGTTCCTGTGAGTACTTCACGCCGGGTAGAAGAAGGGGTTTATGTGCATGCGTCCTACTTCTTCTATTGTTCTGGTGTCTCCGATGGGACCATCTTACAGCGCACGTAGAGGTGTGGCATGTGTATTGCATCGTTTTCAGCAAGCGTTGCATTGCCATATGTACCTGATATTTACTGATCCATTGCCCATGTGGATGCGATATTTTTTTAAATAAAATCTCGTTGCCGTTGTCATGTGGATGTAGCCTAAGATCCAGGTCTTTAAAGGGGTTTCTGATGATCTTTGTGAGTGATTTACCTGAGAGATACGGTAAGAGCCAACACAAGTGAGAATCAAGCCAACTGTTGTTTGTTTACACTTCAACTTGTAGCGCTTCGTTGTAAAGACGCGAACGAAAAGCTTAAAAAAAACATACTTACACGGGCAAAAACAATACAGGATTCAATCAGCAGCGACTTGATAGCGAGGTCCTTTACCCAGCCACATAAAAAAAGTCGTAAGCCTCCATACTCTTCCACGCTTTCATCTGTTTTGCGGTGCAGAAGGACGTCTGCAACACCAGACAGTTCGAGATGTCGGGGCACTCGACTGAAGGGTAGTTTTCGAGATCGTATGACAAATCCTTCTTTCCCAGACTGTATTCCGTTGCACACAGCAATCTTCTTAATATATCTAAAGTGAGCAGTGGCTTCTAGATTATGAGCGTACTCTGATAAGTTATCGCTAGTTGTTTGCACTACAGCAGCCGTTTAGACCACCAGCTATTTCATTTCCGGTAAAACTGCTAAGAAAAGTCACGTGACTGAAACCCAGCAATATTCAAATTAGCAACTGGTTCAACTGAAGCCCTTCTCAACTTTCGACATTTAAGAAAGAGTTGGTGGTTCTTGGGTGCTGGATTCAGCGGTATATGATACAAATACAATAAGATCGCACTATCATTGGGTTCCTTAATGGCACCTTAGTGTTATCTATTGACAGAACAGTTAGGTGAAAATAGTAACGCTGACCAAAATATGTAAGGCGATCTTAGAGCTGTGGAACCACTGAAGTGGTAAGAGCTCTCAAATCAATATCTGCAAGGTTCACATCTCAAACAACAGATAAATTACATTACGTAGCCCTCAGATCAACCCTTCTGATTCTTCACTGACAAAAAAGAAAAGGTTCTGTTTTTTTGTAGTTCCATTGCACAGAATCCATTATTGCATCAGGTAACTGCATCTTTAATGGAAACTCCAAGAGTTCTAGGTAGCAAGGTGGATGGAAGGAATCACACCCAACAGGCCATGCTGACCAATATCATGTCCCGGAGTGTTTTATTCCTCTTATGCCACAGCAATTTGCCAGCAGTTTTTAACTTATTAGTGTATGATATGTTGCACTTTTTAATCATTTATAGTTACATTTCCGGCGGCACGGTGGTGTAGTGGTTAGCGCTGTCGCCTCACAGCAAGAAGGTCCTGGGTTCGAGCCCCAGGGCCGGCAAGGGCCTTTCTGTGCGGAATTTGCATGTTCTCCCCGTGTCCGCGTGGGTTTCCTCCGGGTGCTCCGGTTTCCCCCACACTCCAAAGACATGCAGGTTAGGTTAACTGGTGACTCTAAATTGACTGTAGGTGTGAATGTGAGTGTGAATGGTTGTCTGTGTCTATGTGTCAGCCCTGTGATGACCTGGTGACTTGTCCAGGGTGTACCCCGCCTTTCGCCCGTAGTCAGCTGGGATAGGCTCCAGCTTGCCTGCGACCCTGTAGAAGGATAAAGCGGCTAGAGATGATGAGATGAGATGAGTTACATTTCCTGTTCCTTTCATTACTTGTGTTGTAGTAGATATACACTCACTGGCGACTTTATTAGGAACACCCATCCATCCACCTGCTGTTTTATGCAGTTCTCTAATCAGCCGATCCCTTGACAGCAGCACAATCCATCAAATCACGCAGATACAAATCAAGAGCTTCAGTTAATATTCACTTCATTCAAACATCAGAATGGGAAAAATTGTGATCTCAAAGTGTGACTTTCTTTCACTGTGGCATCATGAGTGTTGGTTTGAGCCAGATGAGTATTTTTGGTTTAAGTATTTCAGAAACTGCTGATCTCCTGGGGTTTTCACACACAACAGTCTCCAGAATTTACACAGACAGACTGGTGCGAAAAACAAAAAACATCACTGAGTGAGTGACAGTTCTGTGGGTGGAAGCAAACACTTTGCTGATAAGAGAGGTCAGAGGAAAATGGCCAGATTGGTT